>NC_045556.1:4491957-4774880 GCF_009769535.1 Thamnophis elegans | reverse complement strand
TTTTTTAATCTACCTTTTGGCAAATATTCCAAGGGACTCTTAAATCGGTCAAAGAGGTCGCTGTGGCTATGGAAAAGCAACTAAGGACATTCATCGCTTCCTAAACGGTTTGTGATCTTGCAGAAGGTGTCATGAACCAGGGTTGGGAAACGCCGTTTTTTAATGAATTGACGAGTTTGAAACCGCCTCCATGCAAAGATAATGTTATGGCGATTCTCTAAAGGAGATGTTTCTGGCAAACTTCCTACCTGATCTTCTAAATTCAGGATGCCCGCGGTGGGGATGGGGAGTCTTCACATAAAGAAGGTGTTTGACCAAGTAATTCTTTTACACCTTCGTGCAGATCTCTCTTTACTACAGGTCCTTAATCACCATGTTTTTGTTATGGGCCGCCAATGGCCAGCAGAGCTAGCAGCAGATTCGGACAGTGAGGAGGTTGGAGAGGAACCTGGGCCAGTCCTGGAGTCTGGGGAAGGCTCTGATGAGGGCTCTGTGTCGGAGGCAGAGAGAGGGACAGAACCGTATGCCAGTTATCAGCTGCCTTCAGAGACAGACATCAGTGAGGCAGAGGAACAGCTGGAGCCTGTTCCCAGTGTGTGCATGCGCAGAGCAGCCAGACGAAGGGAAGAGCTAAAGAAGAGGGGTCGACTTGGGAGTAAGGCCACAGGTGGACGGTGAAGGGCCCCTCCCAGAGGAAATAAAAGAGGAGCGAAAGGGGAGTGGAATTTGCAGGAGACAATTAGTTCGCTTCATTGGTTCCTGACCCTCCGAGACTCCTGGCCAAGTTCTGCAATAGCAATAGCAATAGCAGTAGACTTATATACCGCTTCATAGGGCTTTCAGCCCTCTCTAAGCGGTTTACAGAGAGTCAGCATATTGCCCCCAACAATCTGGGTCCTCATTTTACCCACCTCGGAAGGATGGAAGGCTGAGTCAACCCTGAGCCGGTGAGATTTGAACCGCTGAACTGCAGTCAGCTGAAGTAGCCTGCAGTGCTGCATTTAACCACTGCGCCACCTCGGCAGATATCAGCCTGGCAGCTCTCCAAGCCAGATAAGGTCTGTGACTGTAAATCCACCCTTGAAAGACTTTACTGGATGTGAAGGAGCAGAATTGAGTGTCAATTAATAAAAGGGGTTTTTGTCGGGACAAGGAGTTTGGTTCCTGCTCTTGGGAAGCCTCCGTCAGAACAGATACAAACTATCGGGAACTTTTAAGAAGTGTGGACTCCAACTCCCAGAATTGCACTCTTCTTAAAGTTTTTAAAAACACTGCCTTAAAATATTAAACAGACTTTGCAATTCTGCAGAAATTGCAGACCAGAGGGGGGAAAAGGGGGGGGGAGCACATACGGGAATATAGAAAGAGCGATGCAAGCTTCAAACTTAACTTTTCAGATGAAAAATTCTCTTTTCAAAGTTGAGGATGGGGGGGGGGAAGGAATTTAGGCTCCAGCTGAAAGACTGTTCAATTTGGGCTTTTTAATGTGGTCTTAATAAAAAAAAAAATCGTAACTGGCATCAGAAATACACAGAGAGGAAGATGAACAGGAAGAAAAAGGAGGTGGGAAGCTAAATTCTTTACAGCCAATTGGAAGCCTCCTTACAAACGGCCCCAAGCGGCGCCAAACCAACTTCCACGCCTTCCTCTGATTGGACGGCAGTAGATGTCCACGCGGGCGAAGGTTGCAGGTCGGGTGTTCCCAACCCGTGAATGCGATTGAATTGATTTCGGATTATTTTGCTCCTGGCGCTGCCCCGCCAGATGCCGCAGCGCTCCACCTGGCAAGGAAATATTGCAATATCTGCTCTCGTTTCGGTTGCGCGCACGGGTGAAAAAACATTACAGCTGCTCCCTGCGGACTTTGACAACGGAACAACTTTGCACACCTGGCTTACGGTGGAGACGTTTAAACACCTAGATTGCCCAGGTAAGGCATCGGGTTTGAGCTTCAGACAGAAATTCTGCCCTTCCAGAGGCAGACGGTTTGTTTTGTCTTCAGACAGACAGGCAGACAGATGAGAGAGGAGAGGATAGATTATAGATAGACGTGGTGAGAAAGAGAGGAGGGGATAGATCGATAGATGATAGATAGATAGATAGATAGATAGATAGATAGATAGATAGATAGATAGATAGATAGATAGATAGATAGATAGATAGATAGAAGAGGATAGATTATAGATAGATGTGTGAGAGAGAAGGGGATAGATAGATAGATAGATAGATAGATAGATAGATAGATAGATAGATAGATAGATGATAGATGGATGGATGGATGGATAGATGGATAGATGGATGAGAGAGGGGGGATGGATAGATGGATGGATGACAGGGGGGATAGATTATAAATAGACAGACAGATAGACAGATATGAAAGAGAGGAGAGGATAGGTAGGTAGGTAGGTAGGTAGGTAGGTAGGTAGGTAGGTAGGTAGATAGATAGATAGATAGATAGATAGATAGATAGATAGATGATAGATAGATAGATGATAGATAGATAGATAGATAGATAGATAGATAGATAGATAGATAGATGATAGATAGATAGATAGATAGATAGATAGATAGATGATGGATGGATGGATGGATAGATGGATGAGAGAGGGGGGATGGATAGATGGATGGATGACAGGGGGGATAGATTATAAATAGATAGACAGATAGACAGATATGAAAGAGAGGAGGGGGTAGGTAGGTAGGTAGGTAGGTAGGTAGGTAGATAGATAGATAGATAGATAGATAGATAGATAGATAGATAGATAGATAGATAGATAGATAGATAGATAGAAGGGGATAGATTATAGATAGATAGATGTGAGAGAGAGAGAAGGGGATAGATAGATAGATAGATAATATGACTTTCCTCTCTTAATGGAGAACTACTCAAGGAGCATATTTGCATAGCTTCTGTATTTGGAAAAACAAATAGCAAATAACGCTGATTCCAATCAGCATATTTCTCAACCTGGGTGTCTTTCTGACGGGTGGACTTCAACTCCCAGAATTCTCCAGCTGCCAACTTTGGACTTTGGCTTTGCAATTGTGCAGTGGCAAGTACTGATAAGTACCGTTAAACCAGCTATTCTCTTTCTCCTCTTTAGATGCACCATGTCTTCGGGAGACCAGCCGCCGCCGCCGCAGGTTCACCCCCTGATTAAGCCAACCTTCACTGAAAAGCAAGCCGCCGAACTGGTCCGAAGGATATTTGGACTGGAAGCCTCCCAGCTCAGGCCGCTGCCCAGCTACGATGATCAGAACTTCCACGTGAGCACCGCTTCCTTCCCAGAGAAAGGAGAAAGCCCTGGGGACTTTGTCCTCAAAATTATAAACGCTGAAGATAGCCAGAATTCAGATCTGGTCGAGGTTCAGACCCGGATCATGATGTTTCTGAACGGCGAGGGTTTTCCTGTGGCCATGCCGCGTCTCACCCTGGATGGCAAGGTGTTCTTTCTGGAAACAGTAGGTGAGGAAGCTGAACGTATTGTTGGCATTCAAATCCTGCCTTTTGTCTGTTTCAGGGGTTGGCAATCTTAAACACTCAAAGAGCCGCAAAGGTCCTAATTGGAAGCCTGAATAGGATTGTGTAATGCAGCCGCGCGAGCGATACTGGGTGTACCTGTCCTCCGCGAGCTGCGCTGGCTACCAATTGGTCTCCGGACGCAATTCAAGGTGTTGGTTATTACCTTTAAAGCCCTATATGGCTTAGGGCCAGCATACCTGCGAGACTGCCTACTGCCACAGGGCAGCCCTTGAAGAGTATTCGGCGACTTCAGCTTGTCCAGAATGCAGCCACGCGAGCAATTGTGGGTGCACCTCGGTTCACCCACGTAACACCTATCCTCCGCGAGCTGCACTGGCTGCCTATTGGTCTCCGGATACGCTTCAAGGCGCTAGTCGTCACTTATAAAGCCCTTCATGGTATTGGACCTGGGTACTTGAGAGACCGCCTACTGCCAATTACCTCCAATAGACCAATTAGATCCCACAGACTAGGCCTCCTCCGAATTCCATCTGCCGGCCAGTGTCGACTGGCGACTACCCGGAGGAGAGCCTTCTCTGTGGCTGCTCCGACCCTCTGGAACAAACTCCCCGTGGAGATTCGTACCCCCACCACCATCCAGGCCTTCCGCATAGCCCTTAAAACCTGGCTGTTCCGACAGGCTAAAGATTCGCTGCCCCTATCTCGATTGGTATGATTGTTGTGCTTTTTAACTATGTATTGTTTTGTGTTCTTGTTAAACTGTTTGTATCCTCCCTTCCCTTTCTGAGTTGTGAGCCGCCCTGAGTCCCCTCAGGAAAAAGGGCGGCATACAAATGAAATAAAACTCTAAACTCTCCCAACGGCCGGTAAGATCCCACAGATTGGGCCTCCTTCGGATGCCGTCATCCAGACAGTGTCGGCTGGCGGGCACCCGGAGGAGAGTCTTCTCTGTGGCTGCTCCGACCCTTTGGAATCAGCTACCCCCAGAGGTCTGGACCATACCCACTCTCATGGCCTTCAGGAAAGCTGTAAAAACCTGGCTGTTCCGGCAGGCCTGGGGCTGTTGACCGCATTGTTAAGGTCCAGCCCCGATTAGAACGAATGTGTGTCTTGTGAATTTTTTAACTATCTTTTTTTATTTCCTTTTCTTTTTTTCTCTTTCTTCTTTTGTAAGCCGCCCGGAGTCCTTCGGGATTGGGCAGCATATAAATTTTAACAATAAATAAATAAATGTGTGCTTTTTTTAAAATGGTAAATATTTCCCAAGACGTTTGTTCCATACTGGACTTTTTCCAACCGAGAATGCATCTCAGTTGTGCAATAGCTATGAAGCGACTACTAATCTAAAATCTCTCTACCTCTTAAGATACTGGATCTTTCCCCCAGAGGTTTGTGGTGAGGTTGTTGAGCTACTTGCCTGGAAAAACTGTAGCCACCATCCCTGTGACTCCTCCAATTCTCTACGACATTGGACGGATGGCAGCCAGACTCGACAAGACGCTGGCGGAGGTGAGGTTGTTACGATGGGGCTTTATAAATAAAAAGAAATGGGAATTTATTTCTCTGTTAGGCCATTGGTAGAATTTGATCCCAGGTTTGCCTGTCCAAGGGACTTTGCAGCTTTATATAGAGAAGGTGTATGGGAAATTGAATCCATAAAGCTTCCTGTTGTAACCACACTTTTTATTGTGGGTGTCCAACGTTGCCACTTTAAGACCTGTGGACTTCAACTCCCAGAATTCCCCATCCAACGTGACTAGCTGGGGAATTCTGGGAGCTGAAGTCCACAGGTCTTAAAATGGCCAACAATGGACACTCTGTCTATCTATCTATCTATCTATCTATCTAATCTATCTATCTATCTATGGATCTATCTATCTATTTATCTATCTATCTATCTATCTATCTATCTATCTATCTATCTATCTATCTATCTATCTATGGATCTATCTATCTATTTATCTATCTATCTATCTATCTATCTATCTATCTATCTATCTATCTATCTATGGATCTATCTATCTATCTATGGATCTATCTATGGATCTATCTATTTATCTATCTATCTATCTATCTATCTATCTATCTATCTATGGATCTATCTATCTATCTATCTATCTATCTATCTATGGATCTATCTATCTATCTATCTATCTATCTATCTATCTATCTATCTATCTATCTATCTATTATTATTCAATAATTGCAACAGTCTAGCCAGACAAATAAACAATAGAGAGCCCACGATATTAGGGCTTCATTAAATATTGCCTTGATAAAATACCTATAACCTGGTATTTATCAGTGGGATTCAGGACTCAAGAATAGAATAAAGAGAATAACAGAGTTGGAAGGGACCTTGGAGGTCTTCTAGTCCAACCCCCTGCCTAGACAGGAAACCCGATACCATTTCAGACACATGGTTATCCAACATCTTCTTAAAAAACCTCTTTTAAAAAGGGGTATCCATACTAGTTGCTGCATTAGAACAATATAAACTCTGCAGTCCAATCCCTCTGGAGTGATGTTATCAGTCCAAAGGTATGTCCATTATCTTTGCAAAAAAAAATAAATGATTTATTTACTGTGTTTTCTTCTCACTTCAAAGAAATTCCAGCATCCGTTGATAAAAAGTTTACACAGGGGTCAATTTATCTGGAATCTGTCAAATGTTCCTCTTCTGAAAAATTACCTGTATGCTCTTGGCAAGAACGAATACCTGGACGCAGTGAAACAGGTGATTGAGCAATTCCAAGTTAACGTCCTTCCAAAACTGAGCTCTTTTCGATCCTGTAAGTATTTTTATTTGGTTATGATAAGATCTCTCTTTTGCTTTACCTTTAGTCATGGCAAGCTGGAGAAACAACCTTCTGCTGTTTTAATTGTTGCAAGGCTCCCCTCCTTCCTTCCTTCCTTCCTTCTTTCCTTCCTTCCTTCCTTCCTTCCTTCTTTCCTTTGTTCTTTCCTTCTTCTTTCCTTCTTTCTTTAATTTATTTAACCTGCTACCCATGTTAACCACAAGGTGACTCTGGGCAGCATACAATTTTAAAATAATACAACAATATTTATACAATAAGAGCAGTACACTATAACAATACAAATTATCAGATATAAATAAAACTAAAAGCGGAAAGAAGTAGGCTGAACAGCAGAGAAGGTGGTGGGATCTGTTATTAATCTATCAACTACCTCCACCGTGATGTTTCCCCATTGTAAGATGGGCAGCTATGCAAATTAGATGGGAGGACAGATAGATATAGAAACAGACAGACTTTATCTCTGGTTAAATAGAGATAAAGATGATAGATTAGATTAGATTAGATTAGATTAGATTAGAGTTTTTAAGAAGATGTTGGATAACCATGTGTCTGAAATGGTATAGGATTTCCTGTCTAGGCAGGGGGTTGGACTAGAAGACCTCCAAGGTCCCTTCCAACTCTGTTATTCTGTTGTTCAGAAGTTATTCTCTTTATTCTATTCTGAGTCCTGAATCCCACTGATAAATACCAGGTTATAGGTATTTTATCAAGGCAGTATTTAATGAAGCCCTAATATCGTGGGCTCTCTATTGTTTATTTGTCTGGCTAGACTGTTGTAATTATTGAATGATTGATTGATTGATTGACTGTTGTAATTATTGAATGATTGATTGATTGATTGATTGATAGATGGATGGATGGATGGATGGATGGATGGATAGATTAGATAGATAATGGATGGATGGATGGACGGACAAACAGACAGACTAGATATGAGAGAGATCCCTTCTCAGGCAAAGCTGTTCCATTGTCAAGTGTCTTCCTTTCCAGAAGATGCTTCCAAGGCTGAATTAAATTAAATTAAATCTCTTTGAGGCAGATGGGCGGTTAAGAAATACAAACTATAAATAAATAAATCTGCTTCTTCTGTCGTTTTTTTCAACAACTGTTTGTAACCTTAACCACCAGAATAGACGAGAAAAGGTTCCATTACTCCCTAAACCCTCCCTAAGGGGGAGGGAAGCGCAGCCCTCCCTAAAGTTCACAATCCACGTAGCCTCAAGTAACCTTCTCTGTCCTCCATTCAGGCATCAATCACGGGGACTTCAATGACCACAATCTTCTAGTTGACGTGGTTTCCGCATCCCCTCCAGAACCGCAGTACAGAATCTCCGGGATCTTGGATTTCAGCGATATGAGTTACGGCTACTACGTGTTTGAAGTCGCCATCGCCATCATGTACATGATGATTGAAAGCAAAGACCCTCTCTCGGTGGGGGGACACGTCCTGGCTGGGTTTGAAAGCGTGGTCCCTTTGACCCCGGAAGAGCGAGACGCCCTCTTTCTCCTGGTGTGCGGGAGGTATGCCCAGTCGCTGGTGGTTGCTGCCCACACCACCCTCCTGCACCCAGAGAACGAAGAATATTTAATGATCACGGCCAAAACGGGGTGGAAGCATTTGATGATGCTAGTCGAGATGGGCCGAGAGACGGTTGAACAAATCTGGTTTCAGACAGCGGAGTCCTATCGGAAATGACCCGCCACGATCTTTGAGAACACCGTTAACAGATATTATCAAGGTGGAAATTAGGAGAAGTTGGCAGAATTTGTTTTTTAAAAAAAAGCACACCTGGGAAAGTTTTATGTTGCTACTGAAGAATTGTTTTCAGGCCCTGTTATACGTGTAAAATACGGTTAGGTTTTATTTTGGCACTTATGCCAGAAGAGAGAAAGGAAATATCAAACTGTCTTGCTTTGGCGTTCAGATGTTCCGCTGGGAATTGGCAGCAACTATCAGTCTTCCTGCAGAATGGAAATTTGTTGACATCTTCATTAGCACATTCTGCCCTTTTTTTGAATAAAGCAATGCTTCTTCGTAGCTTTTGTCAAAGGGTTGGTATGAAGCACTTGTCAGCTTTTGCCCCTGTCTGCTACGGAGAGAATTCATAGAAA
Source organism: Thamnophis elegans (assembly GCF_009769535.1). Taxonomy (NCBI): domain Eukaryota; kingdom Metazoa; phylum Chordata; class Lepidosauria; order Squamata; family Natricidae; genus Thamnophis; species Thamnophis elegans. The sequence goes on along the minus strand of NC_045556.1, from coordinate 4,766,465 downwards.
ATGGTTGTAAATCTTCCTCTGAACATTCAGCAAAGTGGTTTTATTAAATTCTGTATCTCTCTGCAAAGCACAAAAAAAAAACCTTTTGGGCCTCCTAAGACTTGACATCCATGTTAAAAATGGGAAATCCAAGGCTAATAGGCTACGTTGTGAAAGTTTATTTCCTCCTTTGGAAAACTCCACAAGAGACTTCAATGCCCTGGATATTAGAAACCCCATTGAGGCTCAGTTCCTCTGCAATAAAAACCAAATTGCTGCTGGATTTCAATAAAATATATAGATAAGACCTCTTGCAAAGTGTAGCCATGTTTTATTTACATATTTGCTTTTAAAAGACAAAACACAACATCAGGGGTTTTTCCCCCCTCTGTACACATATTTTGGAGTCCTTGATTGTGAATATGTTTTATTTTCATTTTCATTTCATACGGTCACATATATACTGTGCATAACCGGGGCCATATAACATTGAGCAATAAACACAGCCATCCTTGTCAACAATACTCCCCAAAATACAAACCCAATATACCACTTCAACCCTCCATACACCCTTTCTTTCACCCCCCTCCAACTTTCCTTTCTCCCCTCCAACATTCCCCTCTACCCTACTTCCCCTCCCCCTCTATCACTCCTCTCTCCCAATACACTCCCTCCCTTCCATCTCACCCTCCCTCCGATCCTCTCTCTCACCCTCTCTACCCCTCTTTCTTCTTTCCTTCTGCTCCTCCCTTCGGTGTATTTCTACTATCTATCAATATATTCAGCTTCCTATTTTTACACTAGAATTAAAAACGCAACAGTATACAAGTGCAATCATATTACTTTAAAATCCAGTAGTCCTTGATTGTGAAAGAGCATGATTATTCTTAGTCTGACAAAATGCATCCTTATTTGAGCTCCTTTACTCTCCATGCAAGTTTTCTCGGCCGTACAGAGCATGGCTTGCCACCTCTTCTCTCAAAATGCTAGTTCCCAATCTAACCTATGCTCTGGATTACCTAGTGGTCTCCCATCCAAAGTCATACCCCAACCTTTCAAGATTTATTCTACTTAAGTTTATGTAAGTTATATTTCTATGCCTGCCAGCCAAGAGCTGCCCTCTGCTGAAATAGGAGACACCTTTGATTCATATACACCCAGCATAAATGTCCAGACTGTTTGAATTCCCTCCCTTCCCACAACAAACATGGCGCTCGAGGCCACGCTCCGGAAGTTCCGGAAAAAGGACCCGTCTAGGAGTCGAAATCTGTATCTCTACTCCGCCTCTCGCCCAGCCGGCTCCCTGAGCGGGTCGGGAGTGCGCAGGCGCGAGGCGACCATTTTGGAAGGCGGCGGAGGTGAGGGTGAGGGGGGGTCTCTCTCTCTTCGAGGGGAGCCGGACGCCGCCGGGTCTCGGAGCCCCTCCTGGGGCAGGGTGGTGGGACGGGGGCGGCTCCGGCTGCCGAAGAGGGTGGGGGCGTTCCTCTGCCGGGTCTGTCTCCCCGGGACTATCGCCTTTCTCCCGGCTGGGAGGATGACTGTGCAGCTCCGATAGGGGAAAAATGGCTCTCAGCGGGTTGATTGATTGATTGGTTGGTTTGATTGGCAGGCAGGTGTATTGACAGGCAGACAAGGGAGGGGGTGGTGGGCGTAAGTAGGTAAGACGTTCCTAAGAAGGCACCATAATGGGTCGGTGGGCAAGTGGGGAAGTAGGTGATGGGGCAGGTGGGTGATGGACGGAGAGAGCAATGGAGCCATTCAACGCAAAATATACAGAATGACAGGGGCTGGGTGGGTGAGTAGGTGGGTGGCTGGTGTAGGGTCCCCTGCTTGAGCAGGGCGGTGGACTAGAATCAGTGTTTCTCAACCTTGGCAACTTGAAGATGTCCGGACTTCAACTCCCAGAATTCCCCAGCCAGCATTCGCTGGCTGGGGAATTCTGGGAGTTGAAGTCCGGACATCTTCAAGTTGCCAAGGTTGAGAAACACTAGACTAGATAACAGTGGTCTCCAACCTTGGCGACTTTAAGACTTGTGGACTTCAACTCCCAGAGTTCCTCAGCCAGCTTTGCTTTGCTGGCTGAGGAACTCTGGGAGTTGAAGTCCACAAGTCTTAAAGCCGCCAAGGTTGGAGACCACTGGACTAGAAGACCTCCAAGGTCCCTTCCAGCTCTGTTCTGATTGATTAATCACTGGAGGTTTTTTTTCCAGAAGAGACGGTCAGCTACTTGTCTCAAATTGAATAGGGTCCCCTTCTTGAGCCAGGGGTTGGACTAGAAGACCTCCAAGGTCCCTTCCAGCTCTGATTGATTGATCACTGGAGTTTTTTTTTTTTCCAGAAGAGACGGTCAGCTACTTGTCTCAAATTGAATAGGGTCCCCTCCTTGAGCAAGGGGTTGGACTAGAAGACCTCCAAGGTCCCTTCCAGCTCTGATTGATTGATCACTGGAGGTTTTTTTCAGAAGAGACAGTCAGCCACTTGTCTCAAATTGCATAGGGTCCCCTTCTTGAGCAAGGGGTTGGACTAGAAGACCTCCAAGGTCCCTTCCAGCTCTGTTCTGATTGATTAATCACTGGAGGTTTTTTTTCCAGAAGAGACGGTCAGCTACTTGTCTCAAATTGAATAGGGTCCCCTCCTTGAGCAAGGGGTTGGACTAGAAGACCTCCAAGGTCCCTTCCAGCTCTGATTGATTGATCACTGGAGGTTTTTTTCAGAAGAGACAGTCAGCCACTTGTCTCAAATTGAATAGGGTCCCCTCCTTGAGCAAGGGGTTGGACTAGAAGACCTCCAAGGTCCCTTCCAGCTCTGATTGATTGATCACTGGAGGTTTTTTTCAGAAGAGACAGTCAGCCACTTGTCTCAAATTGCATAGGATCCCCTTCTTGAGCCAGGGGTTGGACTAGAAGACCTCCAAGGTCCCTTCCAGCTCTGATTGATTGATCACTGGAGTTTTTTTTTCCAGAAGAGACAGTCAGCTACTTGTCTCAAATTGCATAGGGTCCCCTTCTTGAGCAAGGGGTTGGACTAGAAGACCTCCAAGGTCCCTTCCAGCTCTATTCTGATTGATTGATAACTGGAGTTTTTTTTTTCAGAAGAGATAGTCAGCTACTTGTCTCAAATTGCATAGGGTCCCCTTCTTCAGCAAGGGGTTGGACTAGAAGACCTCCAAGGTCCCTCCCAGCTCTGTTCCAATTGATTGATCACTGGAGTTTTTTTTTTTCAGAAGAGACGGTCAGCCACTTGTCTCAAATTGCATAGGGTCCCCTCCTTGAGCAAGGGGTTGGGCTAGAAGACCTCCAAGGTCCTTTCCATTTCTGTTCCGATTGGATGCTCACCTTTTCAAAAGTAGTTTGCTCTTGCCGCAGCCACCTCCTTCCTAGGACTGAGAGAGAAGGGGCAGACCGAGGTTATCCAGCTGACTTCATACCTAAGGCAGGACTTGAACTCATGGTCTCCTGGTGTCTAGCTTGGTGCTACTAACGAGCAGGCTCTTTGTTCCAAGAATATTCTGTTTTCTGAATGCAAAACCTTGATTGCTTTCTGTCCTTATTTGTGGTGTATCCTGGAGAATCTAGTTGAATACATGGGAAATTGGATGGTGTCATCCAGCTGGTTTTGTGTCTAAGGCAGGACTTGAACTCATGGTCTCCTGGTTTCTAGCCTGGTGCTACTAACGAGCAGACTCTTTGTACCAAGAGTATTCTGTTTTCTGAATGCAAAACCTTGATTGCTTTCTGTCCTTATTTGTGGTGTATCCTGGAGAATCTAGTTGAATGCATGGGAAATTGGATGGTGTCACCCAGCTGGTTTTGTGTCTAAGACAGGACTTGAACTCATGGTCTCCTGGTTTCTAGCCTGGTGCTACTAACAAGCAGGCTCTTTGTACCAAGAATATTCTGTTTTCTGAATGCAAAACCTTGATTGCTTTCTGTCCTTATTTGTGGTATATCCTGGAGAATCTAGTTGAATGCATGGGAAATTGGATGATGTCACCCAGCTGGTTTTGGGTCTAAGGCAGGACTTGAACTCATGGTCACCCGGTTTCTAGCTCAATGCTCCAGTCACTTTTTTTCAACAAAGGCCCGATCTCGCCTTGTATTCCTAGCCATTTGCTGATAATTGCAACACTCTCCAAAGCATTGAGAAATTGCTTCTAGTTTTACTTTCACTTTTCACAACTTCAGCGAGTTAGAGAGGATTTTAAGCAAAAGGAAGTTATCTTTTATAGAACTAGTTCAGTAGCATTTGTGGACAAAGGATGAATCTTTGCTCTCCTAATATAATTCTTTTAACATCTATTCTTCCAGAGCCAGCTTTTCTTATTATCTCAGCATAGTTATATTGGAAATTTGGAATGTTTTGATTTTGACGTGTCAAATTTCTAATCCGTGCATAATTCAATTTTTTTCCTCTCTCTTTCTCTCTTTTACAGCGTAGTCTAACCCAGAAGCACCATGGTGAGTTTCTATGTCCCAGTTTCAAAACTTAGGTTGTGTAGATCATAAATGTTAGGCTGTATGTCTCAGAGCAGCTATGCAGTCTTGTCCATTCGCTCTCAGAAATCCAGTTTATAATGAAATTATTAAACATGAATCCCCCCCCCCTATACCAATTCCACCTGCCTACAGTAGTGTTCCCCAATCTTGACACTTTGAAGATGTATGGACTTCAACTACCAGAATTCCCCTGCCATGAGAATAGGATTCCATTCATCATATTACCAAGAATAATTGTCCTCCCCTTTTTCAGAAAAAAAGTAAACTCTTCTGTACTTCTCAGTCACTTCTTTGTGGGTCCCAGGGAATATTTATTCATCCATTAAATTTATATGCTGCCCATCTTCCCAATAAGGCGACTCTGAGCATCCTATTCAAATTTGGGCTAATTTCATAGGAAATCCAGTGGTGCAGAGCCATACCATACCTAACGTATGTTAACAGAACTTAGCATATGAAGAACGGTTGCAGGAACTGGGTATGTCTAGTTTAATGCAAAGAAGGACTAGGGGAGACATGATAGCAGTCTTCCAATATCTCAGGGGTTGCCCCAAAGAAGAGGGAGTCAAACTATTCTCCAAAGCACCTGAGTGTAGAACAAGAAGCAATGGGTGGAAACTAATCAAGGAGAGAAGCAACTTAGAACTGAGGAGGAATTTCTTGACAGTCAGAACAATTAATCAGTGGAACAACTTGCCTCCAGAAGTTGTGAATGCTCCAACACTGGAAGTTTTTAAGAAGATGTTGGATAGCCATTTGTCTAAAACAGCCTAGGGTTTCCTGTCTAAACGGGGTTGGACTAGAAGACCTCCAAGGTCCCTTCCAACTCTGTTATTCTATTCTAAGGTGCTCCTTACTGTCCCAGCGATTGGGAGTGTTAAGATCACCCTTTTTGTCATTGAGTGCTTTATTCATTAACAAAAGAAACTTTTCCCTTGCAGTCTCGAAGATATGATTCTCGAACGACCATCTTTTCCCCTGAAGGTAATTTCGTGGCAAAAAGAGAAAAGCAGCCAGAACCAGATACCTATGGCATCAGAGATGCTCTAAATTGAATTCCAGCTCTCTGATCCCATATCTAGGATTATAAGTAATAGCAAACATTTGGTTCTTTGTTACCAAAGTAACGAATATTGCATTATTATTGCATTATTATTTTGCATTTAACATTGCTGTTAAAAAGGAGAGTTGTGAACATATAATTTCATTCCCCTTTTTTTTTTCAGCTGAGAGAGCTAGGTATTGAAGAGAAGAATTAGGGGGTTGGGGCAATTCCAGAATTATGGGTTGCTACATCACTGGAGCTTTTCAAAAGTACTCTAGAGCAGTGTTTCTCAACCTTGGCAACTTGAAGATGTCTGGACTTCAAGTCCCAGAATTCCCCAGCCAGCGAATTCTGGGACTTGAAGTCCAGACATCTTCAAGTTGCCAAGGTTGAGAAACACTGCTCTAGACAACTATTTGAGCAGAATGGTACGTCCTGTCACGAGCAGAGGGTTGGACTAGAAGACCTCCAAGCTCCTTTCCAGCCCTATGACTCTATGTTATTGGAGGGTAAGCTTTGTTCTTCTAGTCCAGTGAGGGCAAATTTATGGCACGCGTGCCAGAAGTGGCACACAGAGCCATCTCTCTGGGCCTGCCAGCCGTCGCCCGTTGCTCTTCCGGGTTCTGGCGCATCGGCCAGCTGGTCTTCACTCACGCATGTGTGCCAGAAACTGGAAGACCAGTGACCGCTGCATATGCGCATGCTGAAAACTGGAACGTCAGCTGCTCTTCCAGTTTCCGGGGCTCCCCTGTGCGTGTGGCGTGCTCCTGTTTCAGCATTCGGTGCCGAAAAGAGTTCTAGCCAACACTGTTCTAGCCTTACAAGGCTCGACTACTGCAACGCACTCTACATGCGGCTGCCCCTGAAGAGTGTTCGGAGACTGCAGTTGGTCCAGAATGCAGCTGCGTGAGCGATATCAGATGTACCTCGGTACACCCATGTTACACCTATCCTCCGCGAGCTGCACTGGCTCCCCATTGGTCTCCGGACGCGCTACAAAGTGCTGGTGATTACCTTTAAAGCCATACATGGCACTGGACCTGGATATCTGAGAGACCGTCTCCTGCTACACACCTCCCAACGTCCAATAAGAACTCACAGGCTAGGCCTCCTCCGGGTGCCGTCGGCCGGACAATGCCGGCTGGCGACCACTCGGGGGAGAGCCTTTTCTGTAGCTGCTCCGGCTCTGTGGAACAAGTTACCAGCAGAGATCCGGACCCTCCCCACCCCTGCGGCCTTCCAAAAAGCCACCAAAACCTGGCTGTTCCGGCAGGCCTGGGGTTGCTGATTCAAATCAGGTTCAACCCCCAATCAAACCGGATGTATGTTGTGTTTTTAAACTGTCTGTATTGTTTGTATTCTCCCCCTGTGTGTTATTTTATTTCATTCATATTTATAAGCCGCCCTGAGTCCCTCGGGATTGGGCGGCATATAAACCCATTAAATTGCGAATTACCGTTGTACAAACAGTTGGCTTCAGGGTCCTGATGCTTCAGTGAGAGTTGGTAGCCTCAGATTTGACCCCCTTAACACCTCTCTCCGTGGTCTTCTCTCAGGTCGTCTGTACCAAGTTGAATATGCAATGGAAGCCATAGGCCATGCTGGGACCTGCTTGGGAATTCTTGCCAACAACGGAGTGCTGTTAGCAGCAGAAAGACGGAACATCCACAAGCTTCTGGACGAAGTCTTTTTTTCAGAGAAAATATATAAACTCAACGAGTGAGTGAGATTCTGCAGGAATTTTTCTTTCTTTTTTTAAATCTTCACGCTTCACAGATGCTCTCCTTGAAGTCATCAGATTCTGGGGTTTCTGTTGAAACTTGAGATCATTGGAAATGTTCAGGGAATGGTTTCTTCAGGTAGAAGAGAATATTTGTAGCTCGGGTGTGAACTGTGAGGTCCTTCGTAGTCTGTGAGCTTGGTGGTTTTCTTGCAGACATTTCATGACCGAACTAGGTTACATCATCAATAGCAATAGCAATTAGACTTATATACCGCTTCATAGGGCTTTCAGCCCTCTCTAAGCGGTTTACAGAGTCAGCATATTGTCCCCAACAACAATCCGGGTCCTCATTTTACCCACCTCGGAAGGATGGAAGGCTGAGTCAACCTTGAGCCTGGTGGGATTTGAACAGCCGAACTGCAGTCAGCTGAAGTAGCCTGCAGTGCTGCATTTAACCACTGTGCCACCTTGGCTCTATCAGTGCTAGAAGGGAGTGGGGTTTGCGAGGGGAAGGAGGAGGAGGAGGAGGAAGAGTTGTTATCTGAGCTTGGTGGTTTTTTTGCAGACATTTCATGATCCAACTAGGTAACATCATCAGTGCTAAAAGAGAGGAGGAGGAGGACGACTGTGGGGTCCTTATTGCTCTGTAAACTTGATTGTCTCCTTGTAGATGTTTTATTACCAAACTAAGTACATCAGTGATGTTAGCACTGATGATGTTGCCTCATTTGGTAAGGAGACATCTGCAAGGAAACCACCAAGCTCACAGACCACCAGCGTCCCGACAGTACTTTTCAGGCTAAGACCCACATTGAGGCTGAAGATAGAATGCCTGGGGAGTGAGGTGGGGGGTCACAACAAAGTAGGGAGCCCTTGACGTAAAATAAAACCAGCTCCAGTTTTAACTATGTGTACATGTAATGGAATATTTACGGTTGCATAGAGTTCCACTTCTTTAGTGTTTCTAACTTTTGCCATTCAAAAATGTGTGGACTTCAACTCCCAGAATTCCCCAGCCAGCCTTCCCCCAAGGTCACGCCTGCCAGATGTGTTGCCTTGCTAATCCCATCTTTTCCATCAGCCTCACCACCTGCATGTCTCGTCTCTTGCTCTGAGGCCTTTGATAGTTGGCATGGCTGGCAAAAAAAACCAGATGATTGCAGAATAGACCGCAGAACTCCCGTTCTCACTCAGATCCCTTATATGTTTCAGAGATATGGCCTGCAGCGTGGCCGGCATAACTTCAGACGCCAACGTGCTCACTAACGAACTGCGGTTGATTGCACAAAGGTACGAGGGCGGCCTGATATTTCTCAGCTGATGACAAACCACAAACGTATTTGGAAACTAAAGTTCATCACGAGGGCAAAACTATCTTGAATTATTATTGTATTAAAGGCTAGAAGCCATGAGGAGGAAACTACTTGCTTTTAAGTATTTTTAATTAAGTGTGTTGCAACATGCAAGGTGGGGGAATATATTCAAAATTGTGCAGGTGTTTCTAAGGCTGCCCAGAGCCTTCCATGTTAAGCGTCCACCAAAACAGTATTCAGAAATTCAGAGTTACCTGAAAGGCTGTTTTTAAAGACTTTTAAAGCAATTCTTTACAAGCTAGCAGCTGCTTTTCATCCCATCACTCCACGCCCCCCACCCCCCAGATACTTTGCATTGATGGGCCGTATCCGGCCCATAGTTTGAGGATGCCTATCCTAAAGCTTGAATTTATTTACGCTAAAGCTTAGTGGTGGGGCTGTTTCTATCCCCATTAACGGAGACAAGGATTCTGTTTCACAGTCTTATATGCAATCTCTCTTAAAGTTTTCAAAGTTTAATAACATTTGTATGCCGCCCAATCCCGTAGGACTCCGGGCGGCTAACAATACAAATAAATCAAAAAGAAGGGAAGGAAAGAAAAGATAGATTTAAAAAACACGCCATGCGCTCCGTTCCAAGTGGGGCTGGACCATATTTTGGGGTCAACAGCCCCAGGCCTGCCGGAACAGCCAGGTTTTAGTGGCTTTATGGAAGGCCGAGAGAGTGGGAAGGGTCCGGATCTCTGCAGGGAGATCATTCCACAGGGCCGGAGCAGCTACAGAGAAAGACCTCCCCCGAGTAGTCGCCAACCGGCATTGCCCAGTCGACGGCACCCAAAGGAGGCCCAATCTGTGAGATCTTATAGGTCGTTGGGAGGTATGTGGCAGGAGGCAGTCCCGTAGGTATCCAGGTCCTAAGCCATGTAGGGTTTTAAAGGTAACAACCAGCACCTTGAAGAGACCGATGGGAAGCCAGTGCAGCTCGCGGAGGATAGGTGTAACATGGGTGTACCTAGGTACACCCGATATCGCTCGCGCGGCTGCATTCTGGACCAATTGTAGTCTCCGAACACTCTTCAGGGGCAGCCCCAAGTAAAGCGCATTACAGTAATCAAGCCTAGAGGTGACGAGAGCATGAGTGACCATTTGAAGTGCCTCCCGGTCCAGAGGGGTTTCTTTTTCAGTTGTAGCTTCTGCATCCTTGGCATGTTTCTGTTATTTTCGTGTTTCAGATACCTGTTGCAGTATCAGGAGCCAATTCCTTGCGAGCAGTTAGTAACAGCCCTCTGTGATATCAAACAAGCCTATACACAGTTTGGAGGTAACTTTTGTAATTTGTCAGATGGAAGTTAAGTGTGGCAGAAATGTTTGGCTCATGGAAGGAACACCTGTCATATTCCTGTGGTGTGTTGAAGGATGCTTTATTGGCTCTAGAAAGCTAACAAGGTATACAGACAGACTTCATCCGTCTGATGAAGTTAAATCCCTCCAGGGAACTGATTTAATTTCTTCTAGGTCTGCCACAAAAATCTGCTTGAAAGTTTTAAAAAAACACACAGCTTATTTTAAGTTTTGCTTTCTTTTTATAAAGTTGATTCACAGATTTGGGTACAGTTAGTCTCTAAATAAATAAACCACCCTCCTCCTCATCTGTGCAGGTAGTTCTCGATTTACAGCTATAATTCCGCCCAACATTTCTGCTGTTTGTGAGTTTTGCCCCGTTTTACAACCTTTCTTGCCACATTTGTTAAGTGAATCACTGCAGCTGTTTAAATTAGCTGTTAAATGGTTGTTAAATGAATCTGGCTTCCCCCTTAGTCACAAAAGGTGACCAGATGACCCCTGGACTCTGCAACAGCAATAAAATCACTTTTTTCAGTGCCGTGGTAACTTGGAGCCGTCACTAAACAGACTGTTGTAAGTCAAGGACTACCTGCAGTATAATTTTACACTTGGAAAGAGTGTGTTAGAATTTATCTCACGGAGCAGTTCTTGGCAGTGTTTTTCCCTTGGTAAATTGCATCGCTTCATTTAAATCACCCTTATGCTTAACAGGAAAACGTCCTTTTGGTGTTTCGCTGCTTTACATTGGCTGGGATAAACATTACGGTTTCCAATTGTATCAGAGCGATCCAAGTGGGAATTACGGCGGTTGGAAAGCCACCTGCATTGGAAACAACAGTGCTGTAAGTTTGTTTATTTACCTGTGCGTCTACCTAGCCAATTTTGAAACCGCCCGTCTCCCACAAAGGGATGTTACGGCCTTGGGTGCCCATGTTTTCTCCTGCATGTTTGAAGGCTTGAAGAATTCTTGAAAAAGGCATTCTGCAGGAATAAACTCTGATCTTAGCAGGTAGAAAAATAATCCTGTGGAAGGGGGAAACCCTTATCTCTGCAAAGGAACCTTGGAAAGTATTCAGAAACTTCAACTATGTAGTGAAAAACACAGCAGTTAAGACTATTAAGGGCAGGGGTTAGGGGTCCTATAGATCCATATTGTTTTAACAGGGTGGATTTAGGCAGGATTCAGGCATTTTTCAACTAGGAATGTCTTTCGAAGAGAAGTCCATTAACTATGGGTGTGAAGTAAAGCCACTATTCTTTCACTGAGTCCTCGGTAATTTCTAGTGGAATTTAATATTGCTGTGGCTTGCTCTATAGAATTCTTCGTTCTTTCTATATTCTTGGGTTGGTTTTATTTTTAACTGATCCTTTGGGGAATCCTGATTGATAATTAAGAGATTTATGGTCATTTTGATGAATGGAAATATTGCACGTGTAGTTTGGGCGTTGTATTTTTTAAAAACTTTTAAAAACTTTTGTAATGTGTTGTTTTTTTTAATGTTGTACGCCACCCTGAGTCCTTGGGAGAAGGGCGGCATATAAATCCAATAAACCAAACCAAACAGGCTATTTTAATGTAATTTTAGCTTTGTAAGTTGCCCAGAGTCCCTTGGCTAAAATGGGCAGTTTTAAAAATTGAATGAATAAATGCATGAATGAATGAATGAATCAGCAAGAATCAACTTTTCTGTTCTTTAACAGGCAGCTGTGTCAATGCTCAAACAAGATTACAAAGAGGGAGAAATGACTTTGCAATCCGCACTTGCTTTAGCTGTCAAAGTCCTGAATAAAACTATGGACGTTAGTAAATTGTCAGCGGAGAAAGGTAAGCCTTGGTTCTGATGTGAGATCTTGGATATGGGTTTTGATTTCCTTAGAGAGGTACTATTCCAGTTGTCAAGAGTGTTGCTAGCTCCTGGTTTATTGCACTTATTTAAAAAGCCTGTTGGATTTTAGGATGATGTAGTTAAAACAGTCCTGTCACCTCGAGTCTTTGGTAGTTAGGGGTTTTGAATTGTCTTGAGTTAGATTTCGAGATGCTGATTGTGTGTTTCTATCTTCCTTAAATCAGCCTGTTGACTTTAGTAGGCAATTGAATTGTTTTATAAGAATAAAAATAATAGCTTTCAATGATATATTTACTCTATAAAGCTCTTGAAATCTTCAAATGGGACATGGTAGAAAAGTTTGCAATAAATCTTTTGGGCTATAACACCTCTCATAATGCCCAAAATAGTTTTCTGCAATATTCTGGGTGCTGTGAAAAATTGCTTTAAATTGTCAATTAGAAAACTAGAACAAAAATACAAGTTTGATAAGTTCTCTGAAGCCCACTTGGTTGTTATATTTTTTGATTCACAGACAATTCAGACATTAAAAGTTCCTTCCTCCCTCCCTCTTCCTTTCTTCCTACCTTCCTACCCTCTCTGTCTCCCCTCCCTCCCTCCTTCCCATTTTCTTTTCCATGTCTTATCTTTCAGTTGAAATTGCAACCCTGACGCGAGAGAATGGAAAGACGATAATAAGAGTTTTGAAACAAAAAGAAGTGGAAGTATTGATAAAGAAACACGAAGAAGAAGAAGCCAAAGCAGAGCGTGAAAAGAAAGAAAAGGAGCAGAAAGAAAAAGATAAATAAATCAAGTACCTCGAAGAAGGAGCTGTTTCCGTAAACTGGCCCAATTTTGGAAGGGCCGTTTATTGAATCCGTTCCTTTATATCACTGAAAGACATCACCTCTTTCGTCAATGAACAGAAATCTCTTTGTCATTGTATCTTTCTTTTATATTCCATAATAAAGTGGACAGTATTGTCACAGTACTATGTCCAAGTATAGTTACTTCTTCCTCGTCCACATTTCCTTTGGGACTATCTTGCTGAAACCATAGGATCAGAAATGTTTCTAGCAGATCTTGCTGATAGAAACATTTTCATGTTTTATCTCGTTATTGTACTAAACTTGGGGGGTGCTGAGCGAAAATGAGGATTTTACACTTAGAAATGGGCACAGCGGCTTACGCGGTTTTCAGTCATTGCCGGAATATTTTTAATTACAGGGTTCTGCTTACTTACATGCAAAAAAAAAAGAGGGGGGGGAAACCCTTTGTGAAATAATACAATTTAGCACTTTGCCAACAGTTTTTGGAGGCAGCTGCTGCACAATTGCAGCCCGTGTCTGGATTGATAACAAGACGGTGTCCTGGGAAATCAGTGCTTAACTGTTTAAATCAATTTTTCAAATGCTTTTGGCAGCGCGTAGCTCAACATTATGTTGGTTAAAACGTTGGATTTTACCAGGCTGAAAAGTGGGGGAAAGCCCGTAATTGGAACCATAACTTCATTGCTAAGCAAAGTGGCCGTTAAAGTGAGTCCTGTCCAGTTCGACAACCTTTTTTTTTTTTTGCTATGGTCCCTAAGTACAGTTGTTAAGCACATGGTCATTAAGTGAGTCCATTGACTCTGCTTATCCATGGTTAACTGGGGAGATTGCAAATGGCAATCACACCACTCGGGAATGTCACACAACCATGATGTGATGGTAGGGATGCTGTTAACCGTCATAAGTCCAAGGACAGGACCACAGATGCAAATCGCTTTTTTTCGGTGCCATTGGTTACTAAACGAGTTAATGTTTCTTTGAAGTTTTAGAATTCTGTAGCGTTTAACAAGGAGATTAAGAAAATAATCATTGTTACAGGAGAATCCAGCCGGCTCGGTGCCATTTTAAAAGCCTCTAAGTAAATAGATTTTCAGAGGAAGATCTTGTAAAAAAAAAAAAGAGAGAAGCTAGGATCTTGGTAAACAATTAATGTCCTCGTAAACGGATTCAGCTCGTATTAAAATCAAATAAATCAAAGCTGTGAACTGAGTGGGAGAGATCTTAGTTTGTACTGCACGGGGCAGTTTGAAGTTCCCAGCACGGACACCGTTCTGCTTTGGGCTGGCCCCCCTCTCTCTGCAGACGCAGAAGCTGCAAAAATCGAAGGGCATTTGCCAGCAAAACTATATCTTCTTGCCTGAAGGATAAGAAACTTGTTAAGACATCAGATAGATAGATGATCATCTAAACAGATACGTGACCAGGAATTCGGGGGCAGCTAATTTTAAGCTGCCACCATCAGCAAGCTCCTCCCAGGAAGTGTAAACGAGTTAATATTTCTTGCCTTCTGCAAAATGCATTGCGCTGTGCCTGGCCCCTTCGAATAAATACAGAAATTGAACGGTCAACCCCCTTAAAAACAACCTTCAGAGCAATCCGGGAGAGGGTTTTATTTATTTAAGATAATAGTTTTATTTATTTCGTGGATAACGGCTCCAACTGCATGGGTTTCCCAGCTGTCTTTGGTGCCCCCCACGACAGCCCTGTGAGGTGGGCCGATGCGTTAGACCAGTGTTTCTCAACCTTGGCAACTGGAAGATGTCCGGACTTCAACTCCCAGAATTCCCCAGCCAGCATGCTGGCTGGGGAATTCTGGGAGTTGAAGTCCGGACATCTTCCAGTTGCCAAGGTTGAGAAACACTGCGTTAGACAGCCTGGAGCAACGTTAAAGCAAAAAAACCCAAAAACTTCAGAGTAATCCGGGTGGCGGTTTTATTTATTTTGAGATAGAGTTTTATTAATTTCATTTGTTTTTAGGGACACGGCGGCTCAGCAGCTAAGATGCTGAGCTTGTCGATCAGAAAGGTTCGGCGGTTCGAATCCCGTTATTTGCCCCAGCTTCCACCAACCTAGCAGTTCGAAAGCATGTAAAAATGCGAGTAGGGAAATCTGGGAGACGGCTTTATTTATTTAAGATATAATTTTATTTATTTCGTTTATTTTTTTATCCCTCTTTTAATTATTTTTTTGTGGATAACCGAGCTCCTAGTGGTCCTAGCTTTCTTTCATGCTCCTCACAACAGCCCTGTGAGGTGGGCCAACGCGTTTGACAGCATGGAGCAAAGTTGCGGGTTGGCTGAAACTCGGCCCTCACGGAGGGGGAGCCTACAACTCCCATCAGCCCCTCAGCTGAGAACGGAGCTGCGAGGATGCCGGGAGCCGTAGGCCAATCCCAGCTGTGGGAGGGAGCGGCCTCGAGGCTTTCCCGCCCTTTTATAGCCACGCCCCCGGGGGCGGGGCTTCCTCTCCTAAGCGGCAGCCGGCGGGCTTTCCCCGCTGAGGCGCATCTGAGGAGAAGCGGCTCCGCTCCTTCGTCCGCGTCCCGGCGGCCGCTTTCGCCGCGCGGGGCCATGGCCGAGGCTCCTCTGCTGCCGCTCCTGCTGCTCCTCTCCGCCGGTCACGGAACCTCCGGCGCCCGTTTTCTGGGTAACGCGGAGACACGCGTCAACCCCCCCCGCTCGTGTGAATGTCCCGGGAGCCGAGATGCGCGTCACGAGCCTGCCCAATGAAGAGCGCGCGAAGAAGGCAGTTACTTGGGGGGGAGGGGGGTTTCCAGGCAGCCAACCTGGAACACCCACCCCCCCCCCTTAATAATTAGGAACTAACTGTCACAGAGGCTGGACGGGGATTGGGGGGGGGGGTCGAATAGGGTCCAACTATTGCGCAGGAGTTCTGCTGCATGAGGTAGAAACTCTAAAAGGAGGCTGGCTGGGGAGGGGTTGTATGTGTGGGGTGGGGGGGAGATGTTGGATGTATGTATTAAAAGTATTTATAAACTGCTTCCCCTCAGGAAGTACCCCTAAAGTGGATTTGGGGGTGGGGGGGGTTGGAGGGGAGGGTCGAGGCAGGTGTGCATGAGCATGCAAATGCATTACTGCAGGGAGGGATAGGAGGGGAGAGTGCATGATTGTGCAAATCCATAGGTGTGTATGTGCATAGAGGTGAGAGATTTATATTCATGATTAATCATTTGCAGGCATATACCGTGTGTGTGTGTGTGTGTGTGTGCGCGCACTTGCTTGGTTTATACATGGCATATGCATAACTGTGTTACAGATAGAATATTAGTAATGAGTTCAGTTATGTATGTCATGCCTCCCAAAATAACAATAACAGTTATAAAGTAGTTAATAATTTATGTATCATCTAAGTCTCCATTATCTATCTGTCATCTGTCTCTCCTCTCTCTTTTTTTTCTTTCGTTCTTTCTTTTTCTATCTTTTTATCTGTCCTATCTATCCATCCATCTATCTATCTATCTTTCTATCTATCTATGTATATCTATCTTTCTTTCTATCTATTTATCTATCTATCTATATCTATCATCTATATCTATCTCTATCTTTCTATCTATGTGTATCTTTCTATCTATCTATCTATCTGTCTATCTATCTATCTATCTATCCTTCCCTCCTCTCTCATTTATATCTATCCTATCTATCTACCTACCTATCTATCTATCTATCTATCTATCTATCTATCTATCTATCTATCTATCTATCATCTCTCTCTTATCTATCTATCTTTCTATCTATGTGTATCTATCTATCCCTCCTCTCTCATTTATATCTATCCTATATCTATCTACCTACCTATCTATCTATCTATCTATCTATCTATCTATCTATCTATCTATCTATCATCTCTCTCTATCTATCTATCTATGTGTATCTATATTTCTATCTATCTATATTTCTATCTATCTATCTATCTCGCTCTCTTTGTCTATCTGTCCATCCAGACTTACAAACACACTATATGCGTAGCTGTTGGATATGAGAGGAGCGGCAAATAAATTTCATCATAAATCAATAAAATAAAAAATTTGTAAGTGTCATAACTATATAAGGGCTGCTTTTTTCCTACTTCCATTCTGGGCTTCTCTATTCGGAAAGCCACTTCCATTGTATTTCAGTGGGGCTGATGCCTCTGTAAGTGGGTTAGGGTGGGGGTGGGGTGTATTATTACAGCCTTATTCTGATGTCGTATTGCAGGATTACTGTCCTTATCCCGATGACAAAAATTGCAACCTGATCCATCCAGCCTTCCCTAAGAGACACTGTAATCTGTTTTTGTAAGACTTTTTGCCTCTGCATCTGCAAGACTTTAGCTAGAAGTGCAGGTTCAAACATTAATAACTGCGGTGGTTAACTGAAGGGCAGGGAGGGGGTTGGCTACGCTCCATTGTGCTGCATTGGTGAGAAGGAAAGGGAAAAAAACCCCACATCATGAAGGCAGGATGTAGCAAAGTGTGTATTCACTCATGCAATAATCTGGTTTGCCCAGGTTGAACAAAATGGTTTTTTTAACCAAAGGAGGTTGTGATTTGATTCTCTCATCCTGACTTTAAATAGATATCTGCCAGCTGCTGCTCTTTCCAGTTGTTCAGGAGCCCTGGAAAGAGTTCATCTCGACTTCATCTTTTCTAGCTTATTTTGTTTGCTCTGGCCAACAAGCAGCAAAGGATGTTTTCTGTTTTTAACCAAGGGCTGTCACTGGATAAAGAGGGTTTTTTTGGGGGGTGGAGATTTGAATGGTTAAGACTGCAGGGATATATGTTTGTCTTGGGGAGATCGATATTTTCAACCTGACCTGAAGGAGGACTGAAGGTTTAGACATTATTTTTGTAACTGGGTGTGTAAAAGAGAAGCACAAGTTAGCAAAACGTCTTTTAAGAGCTTTCCCCTTTATGTAATGAAAAGGGTTTTGATAGATCCAGCTTAAACAGATTTGCAGTTTTTTGTTTTTCAGAAGAAACTGAAAATGTTAAGGCAGTGCTTTTTTCCTGAACATATATTATTTATACACAATTGTTATTAGGTTCCCCTTCTAGATACCTGTAACTTCACTGCCCTCTTCTAGTATCCTATGGCTGTTTTTCTCACTAAAACGGTTGCTTTCTTGATATTTTGATAAGCAAAAATATTGATTTGGCTACTTCGGGGGGGGGGGGGGGAGACACAACAACTCCGGAAATACAACTTGGCATAACATAGGTATTATGTGGCAAATTAAATACCGTAGCAGTGTACAAAGGTTGTAAGATCACAGTTGAAGGCAAGAAACAATTTTCTTCAGATAAGAATGTTTCCAGATGTGGTGTTTAAATGTGTTTGAACTGCCTGTTGTATCTGGTTAGTGGATAGAGACATTTAATAAAAATAGAAAGGGGCATAGGTGTTTTGAGTCTTAATGACTGCAAGGGGGATTTTTCAGTCATCTTCTATGACAGATGGTATAGAAAAAAAAACCTGACTTGAACCATTTCTTTTAGATTTAGCTATTGTGAAGTGAAATGAAAAAGCAATATGTGGTACAGCTAGAGGACATCTAGCTGTACAAATATACAGTTCATTGGCATAAAGTTAATCTAATGACTCAATTACTGCCACAATAGGTGCACCTGAAGGACCAGGTTGGGGACAGATTCTCCTGGATAAAATCCATCTCTCTTGTCCCCGCTAAGAGCCAAATCCCGCACATAATCAATTTTTAAAAATACAACCTAAACAAATGGTGAATTGTAATAGAATTATTTCTGAATGCAGTACGGTAATCAAGAATCACATTTTGTGAACAGGACAGCCATCTTCTGTAATCAGAACAAGTTTTATTCTTTTAAACAGTTTGAATCACTGTTTCATCATTGGAATTAAAAAATAGTTTTGTATGACTACACTTGAACCTTTGTGGTTCATCAGCTGAAAGCATAGTCTTAAGTACCAAGTCCCTCTTTAGTGGAAGAATAGGTATGGCAGGATTTTCTCTGCTTCAGTAGCTGGAAAATAGAGCTGTGCAAATCTCCCAAAACAAGTGTTCTGCAATGCGTGAACCACATCTCTTCACTGAGTTGTTCAGAATTGCTGCTAGTTATCTTCTGCACATGTGTAGCCATTGTATTTCTTTCTTTTTTTCTTTTTTGCAGCAAAAGAAATTGACTGGGCAATTTCAAGTGATTTGCATAGCCCTAGAAGTTAATTATCAATGCACATCATCTAATGTGTCTGAGAATAGCATTTTCCATTAAAGTGCCAGAATAAGTATTTAAGTAAAATATGGGTGATTCAACATGCTAGGAAATTCAAAATGGTTTCTTTGTTCTTCATTAAACAATTTTAAATAGTCTTTGAATTGTTCCATTTTAAAATATGAGCTCGCAGGCTACGTTTTGTGATATTTAATGTACAAAAATACAGTACTGTGTAATAAAAGTAACAATATTTTATGTTCCTCTCACAAAATGTTAAGCAATACAGTGTATTAACTTTGGGAGCACTTGTACACATAAATATCCCTATTCCACTCCTTGTAATATTTTCAATAGGATAGGGAGAGCAATGAATATGTCACTTTTAGTTCTCCAGAAATAAACTTTCATACACTATGTGAAATATGTTGGCAATTGCTGTGAAAGCAAATATTGAATGTTTTAAGTGGAAGAAGGGCAATACAGTGTTGCTGATACTGAAAATTACTGTCGCATAAGTTCAATACCATCACAAATGAAATCTAATAGCCTACAATACTTATAGCATGGAGCCTGAAGGCTCTTCTTGATTTACATATCTATTTACATAAATTGTCAATTTGTATTCATGCCAATAAATCTATAGACTAATCAAACTATAAATAAGTAGAAATGCATGGTTCCATATTTTCTACTTTTTTCCTCCTTAATTCTTCATCTTCAATTTACCACTAACTTCTGGGACTGGTTACTTAAACATAATATTCCCCTCCCTTCCCGTAAAACATAACTTTGAGATACAAGTCTCTATTATGATTTACATTTCCAGTGGTCATTACCATCCAGTTTAACTTTGTTGACAATTTCAAAAGCTAAATCTGTAGAATAAAAGAGTTACTCGACCTGTTCTTTTATTCCCTCTGTGTTCAAACAGAAGGGAACTGTAGCTTTTTAACTTTATGGCAAACTTCTATTGTGACAGGGCAAATTACGTGAGTTAAATATTAAATAATTTCTCTGGATTGTTTTAAAAAAGTAAAACTTCATTGTCATCTTTTGTGCAGGTACATCTGAACCTTCTTTTATTGCTAAAAGTGAAGACCGTTTATTTAAATATTTATTTGAAGACTATGAACGATGGGTTCGTCCAGTCGAGCACTTGAACGATACCATCAAAGTGAAATTTGGTCTTGCAATTTCCCAGTTGGTGGATGTGGTATGTTAGAAACTGATACATTTTAAAATTCAAACTATCTGAAGACATACAGTGGGTTGCCTGTTTTGTAGAATTTCTACCATGTTTCTGAAATATAATCTGCCCTTAATAATTATAAGCATACTTTGTACTCAAGATGTAGGAGAAATTACTTGCAAATAGCAGTAGTAGTATGATTCCAGGGCAGGTGGAGACAGGGATTTCTCTCCCACCCGCAACCTAAATAGCCACTTTGATTAGTCAGAGGACATTAAGTGAAAGTGTGATAAATAGACTATCAACATGGATTACAACTTCAGGTGAATGTTAAAAAAAGCACCTTATACCTCTGAGTCTGTAAGATACAAAAAAGATTATATGTCTTTTAACTAACTTAAAAGGTTTCCCAGTATTCCTATTAGCAATAGCAATGGTAACATTTTTGGTGCTCTTGAGTATTTGGTGCCTTACAACTATTGGATTGTTTCATAATTGTTGGACATCAGTCCCAGTGGGGAGGGGATCTCAAGTGGGAAATTAGGAGGGACCTTAAGTAAACACAATAGGGCAAGGTATGATAGCTCCTGCTTCAAATGCCTTTGAGCGTCATCTAGGCTTTCACAGGCAAAAGCTGCCAGTCCAGGGGGATTCCTGCGGAATAGGCATAGAACTATGAAGTAGCCTGTGTGAACCCTACGAGTATGGGTCTGGTAGTTCAGACTGGTGGCACATTGGAAGGCACCTGTTTAGGAGGGGGAAGCTACCAGAAGTCTTGCCAAGGTCCAGTTCAGATGCTGAAGCGCTATCTGGCTCTCACCTTCTAAAACCTTTGATTATATCTAATACATTTTTCTTCCAATAGGATGAAAAAAACCAGTTGATGACCACAAATGTTTGGCTGAAGCAAGTGAGTCCCGGTTGAAAATCTTATGCGTGGGACTCTTCATAATATTGGTGGATTGATGATTCATGCCTTTGGGTTGCATCAAAAGATAGGATCTGGATTCTCTTATCGACCCTGAATGATTTACAGTAAATAGGCAAGGGATTCAAAGCAGCGAGAATGGGTTTTCCAAAAACATTAGAATCAGAAAACATTCCTGTGCAAGACAACATGAGTTTTAGGAGCCGAGGTGGTGTGGTTAGGGTGCAGTACTGCAGGCCACTTCAACTGACTGTTATCTGCAGTTCAGCGGTTCTAATCTCACCGGCTCAGGGTTGACTCAGCCTTCCATCCTTCCGAGGTGGGTGAAATGAGGACCCAGACTGTGGGGGCAATTTGCTGACTCAATTTGCTAAAAAAATATATATATCTGTAAACCGCTTAGAGAGGGCTGAAAGCCTTATGAAGCTGTATATAAGTCTAATTAATAAATAATAAATAAATAAATCTTGTAAGTTTATCAAAAGTAACAAAATAAAAACTACAAACAAATACGATTTTGAAGCAAAGTAGCAACTTTAATAGTAACATAGTAAATGTTTCAATTGTTGCTTTGTGGGCTGTTTCAAGTTCAAGATAAAATTGAAGAAAAAAAGTCTCTATTCTTTTGCAGGAATGGGTTGATGTGAAGCTGATGTGGGATCCCGAGGACTATGCCGGAATAACATCTATCCGTGTCCCTTCAGCTTCACTATGGATTCCAGACATTGTTCTATATGATAAGTAAGCATTTCACTTTTTAAAATATATTAAAATGGCAGATTGACCATATAGACTTGGGCCCAGGAGAGTGTGAGGAAAAACCAGGCTAAAAAGACCTGGATGGATAATGAAATAAAAGGATTCAATCCCCCAAGGAAGAAGACTCATAGGATTGCAGAGAGTTCTTACCCAGAGGGAATTAAAAACCAGGAGTATTCCCCTTAATTTAATACCACTACTTGTCCTTCTGGAAAAAATGAACAAGAAGCATCAGAAAAGATGCTGAGCCTATTCCCCAGAGACTGCATTCGGAGCACTGGTAGAAGATATTTGGGTCCTCATTTGAGGATCTCATCATGTTAAGAAGTGCAGCACCTCATTAAGAAACACGGTTTTATTTTTTTACCTGTTGAAGGAGAAAGTTTTTATAGAAGGGCGGGCGTGCCTGCAAAAAAGATTCCATCCATTCCTTTCAAAAGAGGATAATTCAAAATCCTGATTTTACTTACTCATTAGCTCCTATTCATTTCATCAATTCATTAAATTAATTCTTTGAATCGTGGCTGGAGGGTGCCCTACAGGGGACATCTACATTAACTCAATTTTTATGTCTGTAAAGGATTATATACAATTTCAAAATAATTTTACCCTGGGAGAAAAGTACACTTACTGTAGCTTTTTGTGGAAAAACAATATCTTTCCACCTTTTGTAACCCTTTGCTGATATTCTTTCAGTGCAGATGGTCATTTTGAAGGGACGTCTACAAAGGCCATAGTGAAGCACGATGGCACTATTGTTTGGACCCCACCTGCAAACTTTAAAAGCTCTTGCACCATTGACGTCACTTATTTTCCATTTGACCTCCAGAACTGCTCCATGAAGTTTGGCTCGTGGACATACGATGGTTCTCAGGTGGATATAATCCTTGTGGATGAAGAAGTAGACAAAAGAGATTTCTTTGATAATGGAGAATGGGAAATAGTAACGGCAACGGGTATCAGAAGGAACAGAACTGATGGAAGCTGCTGGTACCCCTTTATTACCTACTCGTTTATAATTAGGCGCTTGCCTCTCTTTTACACTCTCTTCCTCATTGTTCCATGCATAGGGCTATCTTTCTTAACCATCCTCGTCTTCTATCTTCCCGCCTACGAAGGGGAGAAAATCTCCCTCTGCACTTCCGTTCTGGTCTCGCTCACCGTCTTCCTTCTAGTCATAGAAGAAATCATTCCCTCTTCTTCTAAAGTCATTCCTCTGATTGGCGAGTACTTGGTCTTCACCATGATTTTTGTGACGCTGTCTATAGTCATCACTGTCTTTGCTATTAACGTTCATCATCGATCCTCGTCGACGCACAACACGATGGCGCCGTGGGTCCGCAAAATATTCCTCCACAAGCTTCCCAAACTACTTTGCATGAGAAGTCACGTCGATAGGTACTCGGTGCCAAAGGAAGAAGAGACGACGGGCACCCAGGGATCCGAGGAATCTAGGAATACTTTGGAAGCAGCCTTGAATTCTGTCCGGTACATTATAAGACACATTGTCAAAGAGAACAAAGTACATGAGGTGTGTGTTCGAGTTGTGTTGCACTCAATGGCTGAGTTGAACATACCGTACTTTTTGGAGTGTAAGACTCCCCTCCCCCCCCCTTCAAAAAAAAGAAGGTGGAAATGTCGATGCGTCTTCTACACCCAATACGGCCATTTTTTGCGTCCTGAAACCCCGCCCCTCATATCCTGTTTTCCATAAAAACAGGGCACACAGAGGGTTTGGGAGGCCTGCAGAGTGCTCCTGGGGGTTTGGGAGGCCAAAATTGGGCTAGTTTTTCACAAAAGTGGGATGCACAGAGGGTTTGGGAGGCCTGCAGAATGCTTCTGGGAGCCGGGGAGGACAAAAACCTTTTTTACCCTTATTTTCCGCTTTGAAATCTTGGTGCGTCTTATACTCCAGTACATCTTATAGTCTGAAAAATACAGTAATACACGAGGTTAGGCAGTAGAACCTTAATCTTGAGCCCTTGGTGCTTTATGAGCTTGGTTGTTTGCTTGCGGACATTTCATTACCCAACTAGGTAGCATCATCAGTGCTCTAATGATGTTGACAGTGATAATCTCATATTGATGATGTAACCTAGCTGGGCCATGAAATGTCTGTAAGAAAACAACCAAACTCAGAGAACATCAAGGAATCCACAGTTCAACCCCGAGCTACAGGAAGGAAGAACCTTAATTATTTGGTTGATTTTAGATGCTGTACTGGTTTTGGATGTCTTTGAGAGAAAAGGAAATCTTAGTTCTGTTGATGGAAACCATTCTTTCAGTAGCAACGTCGCAATATCTAAACCATTGAATAGTTTTTGTCATATCTTACTATCGTTTGAGTGATGGGTATCATATGAATAATTTGGTCTATTGTTTTGGATCAAGATAGTGAGGATTTTGGATCAATAGCATGCTAAAAAAAATAAGAGAAATGATTTCTATCTCTTAGAGTGACTCATATTTGTCTGTAATCCATTTTTCCCTAGTTTATATTAAAAAAAATATGATTCAAGCCTTAACAAGCACAAGTATTTTTAAATGGACTGGTTTTTTTTAATTCCATGATAAAATTCAGTTTCAGTAATTTATACTATTGAGTAATAAGTAAACTCTACAATAGGGAATACCTATTATAACAATGGTTTATATATTTCTGATTTGTATCCCTTCTATTTATTATTCTGTGACTTTTGTTGCCTCTGCCTGCTTTGTTATTTCTAGGGCAGTGTTTCTCAACCTTGTCAACTTGAAGATGTCTGGATTTCAACTCCCAGAATTCCCCAGCCAGGGAATTCTGGGAGTTGAAATCCAGACATCTTCAAGTTGACAAGGTTGAGAAACACTGTTCTAGGGAATTAAACTCAAGATAGAACCAAATGCTTAAGGAAAGTTACTGACTTTTTTTTCTTCTTCTTTTTTTAGGTTGTGGATGACTGGAAGTTTATAGCTCAGGTGCTTGACCGCGTGTTCCTTTGGCTGTTCTTTCTGGTTGCGGTTACTGGGTCCCTGGCTCTGTTTCTTCCTGCAATTCATAAATGGGCAAGCAAAATAGTACCACTCCATGCAGGGATTGTTAATAAATAAGTGAGTGAATAGGGGCAGAATTCCAGCAGTGTTTCTAGATATGCGAATTCCTAGATATATTTTAAGTACTTTCTAAACTAATAATGAAATGTCTGAGAATGCAATTGGGAGGGGGAAATTAATGGTGATGTTTAACCAGGAAAATTGTAAGATGGATTCCCCCCCCCCTCTTAATTATAGCCTATCTGGATGCCATCAGCATTCTTAAGATTATTTATATAACAAAAAGTATTAACACGACACTTTAACATTTAAGGTGTCTAGTATGCACATCATTGAAACTGCTGCAGCAGTGGATGCGGAGAAGTTTTGTCAGGGATCAGGGCAGGGGTCATATGCCCAGGCAATTGGTTCTTCTGGATCCAGAGACAATGAGCACACCAAGGAATAAAGAGATTTTTTTAAAGTTTTGAAACTCTGAGATTTTCACAGATGAAAAACAAAGCTTTGCACAATGGGAAGATTTCACAGCTCCTCTTCGCAAAAAAACTAAAGTTTTTTAAAAAGCACATTAGCTCAGAATGAGCTCTGAACGTCTAGACCAGGGCTGTCCAACCTTGGCAACTTTAAGACTGAACTTCAATTCCTGGAATTCCCCATCCAGCTGACTGGGGAATTCTGGGAGTTGAAGTCCACGGGTCTTAAATTAGCAAAGCTTGGACACCTCTTAGACTAATGTAAAGGAATCTCTTCTTGAATTTCTTACGAAATTGACTACGAATCTCCATCTTACGTGTGTAATGTTGTTATGTGTTATTTCCATACACCTTTACTGCTGCCATCCATGCATTTTATGCCGTACGCTAAAGAAATAAATGTGAAGGAGAAATCAAATTATGCCGCTAAACTCCTCAAAATACAACGGTCTTCCGCATTGCCTCTACTGAGAAATACAGAACGTTTTAGATTTTTTTTAGTCCGCTCATGTGACGCGTGAGTAATCCTTGTAGCAGATGAGGGCTCTCCGTCTCTTACACTTAGCATTTGATTCCCAAACTGTCACACAGAATTAAGCTCAGTTTTCCAAGGAACTGGATGGAGTGGGAAGGGTGAAAAGTGTAAGGCGGCACAGAAAGTTGTGAAATATGCAAGTACACCATGGAGTGTTTTCGACTTCCTAATGCAATTTCCCTTCTAAATAATCCCAAATTTTTTTGTGTGTTGCGATAACACAATAACAGTGAGGACAATTAACCAGTGGAACAGCTTGCCACCAGAAATTGTGGGTGCTATCCATCATTGGAGGTTTTTAAGAAGAGATTGGACAATCTCTTGTCTGAAATGGTATAGGATCTCCTGCTTGAGCAGAGGGGGCTGGACTAGAAGACCTCCAAGGTCCCTCCTAGCTCTATTCTAATTCTAACCAAAGTAGCTGAAGTCTGCTATGAATTTCTGTGAATGTAAGAAAATAAAGACACCCTCCCATGCGGCTCGACTCTCATGCAGTTTTCTTCGTAGCCTTACAGAAGCCATTCATTATTCCTTTCTTCGAAATGAACAATCAAATCATGGAATGAACAATATGCTATGTGTCAATTACACAACAGTTCCGAAATGAATGTTTGCGGTGATATGAGCTGGGATATTCATCATTATAGTTGTATTTTGTGTATAGCTGGGAATTTTTAAAATATTTTTTTTAAAAACAGATTTATTTTTAGATTTTAGAAGTGTACTAAATGCACTTTAAAGATGATAATTATAGACAATAAATTAAACTTTGCGTTTGATACTTGCTGTTTGTTAAGTTTGTAAATCCCAGGGGACTTTTTAAATTATATAATGTATTTCATTAGGAAACCATCATTTGGAAAGTGGGTTAATTAAAGATTCCTTAATATTTATCTGCATTGCTTAGGGGGTTTCATGTCTTCCTCTCAGCCTTTTTCATATAAGTAGCCGAGATTTGTTGCCTTTCGTAGAAAAATCATTCCTGTTCTTTTCCTTTGATTTAGCTTCCTTGAGACCAGAAGCTGAAAACCAATGCTCACTATCATCTTAATTTCATTTGTCTGCTGCAATGTCCCATGTTAATAAACAATTCTCCAAATCTTTATAAATGTTCCCTTTTCCTTCTAATCTACTTCTCAAAGATTTCTTTGAAGCCCTTGGCCAAATAACTCAGTTTGACTCGGTAATTTAAAATGGATATATATATATATTGATAAAAGAGAATATTCGTAGTTCAGGGTTGAAATGTGGGGTCAGGGCTAAGATAGTAATCCAATATATTTTATATACTAGTGGCTTGGTGGGTTGGTTCCTTAATTAGGCTGCTGTTTACTTTTTTTCTTAGTTAACTACCCAACTAAAATGAGAGCAAACTCCACTCCCTCTTAGCATGGATGATGTTACCAAGTTTGGTAATGAAACGCCTGCAAGAAAACAATCAAGGTCAGAAAGCACCAAGGAGCCTATGGATGTACATACGCTTCCTCTGGTTTCTTCTGTTTCTCTCTCACACAAAGGGAGCCTTTCCTCTGTTTTATCTCCATTTAAAAAAAATTAATTCTCTTGAATTTCTGGCTGAGCCGGGAATCTGGTGGATTCCAGCTGACCCCTAATTTTTAAGAAATGGCCTTTTCAAATACAGCTTCTTAGAATCTGCATACGTTCCTTTTGTCCTCTTGGTGTAGCTGTGGCAGTTTGGTTTGCAAGTCTGAAAAAAGGCCACATGAAGAGGAAATTTTAATTTGTGCAAATTATTTTGTATATCTGTGGTGAGCATCCTTGGAGCTCAGCTTGTACTAGTCCAGTTATACCTCAGTTTCAGTGGCGGGTTCCGGATCCCACTGCAACCGGTACAGTTGCAACGGGCCCCAGCGTCCTCCACATGAACGAATGCAGTGCCCTCATGCATCTTAACGTCCAGCGACGCCTCTGCAATGCTCCAGCTGCTCAGCTGAGTGCAGGAGCTGTACGCACCATACCGGAACGGTACCTGGTGCTCCAGAGAGGCTCCCGTACGCCCGTACCGGGGTGTACCGCCTGCAACCCACCACTGCTCAGTTTCCAGTCATGCTAAATATTTCCAGCTTAGGCCCTCAAGAAACTGATAGGTCTGTAGTTATCTTGGATCTGCTTGGTTTTCTCCCTGATATATTGGTGCTGCTGCTGTAATCCCCAATCCTTGTAACATAATTGTTATCTGATTTTAATATTTGGCTTATTAAAATTGCAGGGATCTGCATTTCTGTATTAATGAGACGATCTTGACTCTCATTTTACAAACTTCTGCAGAATAAATTAATGCTATTTTAAGGCTTAATCTGACAACCATAAAAATTTTCTCTCTCAAAAAATGGAAAAACCTAGACATAAAAATCCTTTGGTCTTATACAATACCTCAGAATAATACAACATCAGTTGTTTTCTATATGTCCTTCGGTATCTTTATTTTGGTACTCAAAGAAGCAGAAATAAGTAGTTCAACATCAGTGTAATGTGTTTAGACACCCCAGAAGGAGAAGAAAAAAAAAGTCATTTTTTGCTGTGTCACCTTGTTTAAACTTCATCTCTGATCAGCAGCGGTTGCAGGAACAATCCCGCTGTCCCCAAAATACACACGAGAATAAATACCCACAGGAAAATCCGATCAATTACCATGGCAACATATTTCCAGTCATCTTGAGTCTGGAAGAAATAAGCAGGAAAATTACATCAATTTTCTAATAATCTATTTTGTGCGCCTGCTATGCATATTTCAAAGCCATTGATTGTTACAGTTGTCTTTGCAGAGAGTACAATAAATAGTTTCAAAACTAGGCCTGCGGTTGAACATCTTCAAAAGGCAGACCCTCAGGTCTTCTGTCTCAAATCTATACTTGAAACTAACTGGGGGGAGAGGGGGACTTAAATGAAAAATAAGTCTTTGGCTCCTGACTTTCTTCCTTGCCTAATTTTGGTTATCTTTTTAAGCCTGAGGATGCGCTTGTTAAATATGGGAACGTAAACTATTCCGTGGAAATGGGAAGGCATTAAAATTACTGATGAACCTGTTGCCATGGAAGATAATTTGCAAAAAATACTCCTCTCTGCTTCCAAATAAATATTCAGGTGACCGGAAACTAACTTGATCTCTTGTTCACAAGGTTTGGTGAATAAGTGACTTCCCTATTTCCCCTTGGGGGAAAAAAAATCTGTTTCCTATCGTTCTTAAAAAAAAGTGTGTATTTTTTTATATTGGTTTCTACGTCTTAAGCACTGTGACCTTTTCATCTTGCAAGTCACAAATTGTACCTCTTTATTGCCTGCAGAAGATCTAAGAAGTTCCTCCGTTCTTGGATGCTTCCACAGGCACCTGGCAGAAAGTAGACATGGCCTGAGACCACACAAGACCTTAGTTGATCTGAGCAGATGTTACTTGCGTGTGGTCAGGAAGTGACCAAAATGTGGACGTTGCAGAGCTATTAGTTGACGCCAAAGTTACCCAACTTGTGGACTTCAACTCCCAGAATTCTTCAGCCAAGCTTGACTTGAGGAATTCTGGGAGTTGAAATCCACAAGTCTTAAAAGTGGCCACAGTTGGTCACCCCTGATGGACAGTATCGCCTTACTAGCAAGAGGCCTCATCAAGTACGTTGTGTGAAGTGGAAATTAAAAGACATCCATACCTCCTTGGCTCTATTCTGTAGTTTCATGTTTTCAGCGATGTATTTGATGCTGTCCATCACGTCTCTCATTTCTGGCGATATAAGCGAAGATGGAAACAATGCATCCATAGACTCAGAACTGGAGCTCTGCGTCAGGTTGCCTGTGGCCTTTGAGTGTGTTCTATGCGCGTGCAGGCAGCACATGTGTGTAAACCCTTGGCACAAGAAGCAGTCTTGACAGTACCTGCTGTCGGGTACCTGGATGAGGTTCAAAGGCGCCAGCTCTACATGGGAAGAAGCCTTCCCTTTCTCGGGTCTGCCCTCGTCTTCGTTGCTGGGGGGCCGCGTCATGAACATGACACGGGGCAGAAATCGGAGGAAAACCACCTTCACCCACTCCGGCATGGTGTGCGTCCTGGGAGTTCTGTAGTGGACATTAAGTACGAAGACGGTGATGATGATGGACAGAGTGACAAACAACATGGTGAAGAGGAGGTACTCTCCAATCAACGGGATGACCAGCGACGTGGAGGGGATGGTCTCCGTTATGACCAGGAGGAAAACCGTCAGGGATAAGAGGACCGATATGCACAGAGTAACTTTCTCGCCACAGTCCGACGGAAGGTAGAACACCAACACCGTCAAGAAGGAAATCAGGAGACACGGGATGATCAGGTTGATGGTGTAAAACAAGGGCAAGCGTCTCATGTACAAGGAATAGGTGATATCTGGGTAGATGGCTTCGCAGCAGTTGTACTTCATGTCGTGCTTGTAGCCGGGGGCTTTGATAATGGCCCACTCCCCGCTTTCCCAGTAGTCCTTCAGGTTCATGGCGGAACCGACGAGCACCAAGTCGATCTGAGCTTTGTCGTAGGTCCAAGAGCCAAATTTCATGGTGCAGTTCTGGTAGTCGAAGGGGAAGTAGGTCACGTCTATTTTGCAGGAGCTCTTAAAGATGGCCGGAGGCATCCACGTGACGTTCCCCGTGTAATTGAGCAAGGCTTTCGTTTTGTCGTCCACCTGGAAGTCTCCGATCGCACTGTCAAACACAATTGAGATAACGGGTTGAGCATCGAATAGGTTCTGGCAGTTGGGATCAAGTTATCGAAGTTGACTGAGCAAACTATCTTGGCAGAACGTAGATGGGGGAAAGGAGGAGATTCTCAGTCACCCAGATCATGATTGTCCCAAAAGTTCAACTGGGCTCTGTTTTTCCTTGAAGAGGTTTTCATCCAAGGAGCTTCTTCAGTTCTGACAGCACCTTTGGGTCAATGCTGGGCAGCACAGAAGAGGGCTCTCAAAAGTTGGTTGACTGCAGGAGTCATGCCTATCATTGCCTATCTGGTGATTGGGAATATGCTACTCATGCAATTAAGCCATGCCTCCCCTCCTCCTCCCCCCCCCTCTCTCTCTTTCTTTCTTTCCTTTTTTCCTCTCTGTCTTTCTTCCTCTCCTCTCCTCCCTCTTTCTTTTTTCTTTCTCTCCCCCCTTTCTCTCCCCCCTTTCTCTCCCCCCTTTCTCTCCCCCCTTTCTCTCTCTCTCTCTCTCTCTCTCTCTCTTTCCTTTTTTCCTCTCTGTCCTCTTTTTTCCCTCTCCTCTCCTCCCTCTTTCTTTTTTCTTTCTCTCCCCCCCTTTCTCTCTCTCTCTCTCTCTTTCCTTTTTTCCTCTCTGTCCTCTTTTTTCCTCTCCTCTCCTCCCTCTTTCTTTTTTCTTTCTCTCCCCCCCTTTCTCTCTCTCTCTCTTTCTTTCTTTCCTTTTTTCCTCTGTTTCTTTTTTCCTCTCCTCCCTCTTTCTTTTTTCTTTCTCTCCCCCCTTTCTCCCGCCCCTCTCTCTCACACACACAAACACAGAATGAGAGAGAGAAAACACTCATGAAATATCAGGTGTTTCTTGGGAAAGATCCACGAAGACTAATAGTGAGATTTACCCAAGTACTCTGGCATATTTTGCTTGGAAATTTTTGCAATCATCTCTCTGGGATAGTAACATTAGCGCTTAGGTACATTACAGGGAAGAAAATTTAAGAAGAGGTCTAATTCTGTAATCTTACTTGTTATATAACATGATGTCAGGTTTCCAGATCTTATTTGATGGCACTCGGACATACTGGACGCCACCGTACTTCTCTGGATCCCACTTGAGTTTGTAATCATTCCAAATCTGGCCAAAGGAAAAAAAAAACTTGAGATTTTTTTTTCCAGGTGCACCCATTTCATCCAAAACACTAATCCTTAAGAGAGAAGAGCTTTACAGCACCTTAAGAACAAGCAAGCATCCTATAAATACTCCTTGCCTTACGACCATTCCTTTAACAATGGTTTGAAGTCACAACTGACCTGGAAAAAGTGCCTTACAACCCATCCTCAAAGTTAAACAATGGTTCACTAACCCCAACCCTTGCATGATTATAATTCAGGTACTTGATAACCAAAGACACGGCTGGCTGGGGGAATTCTGGGAGTTGAAGTCCACAGGTCTTCAAGCTCGGGCTTGAGGAAACACTCTTGCTAGCTAGACACATTTTAAGACGTGTGGACTTCAACTCTCAGGATCCCCCAGCCCCAGTTTAAGACTATAAAAGCTGAGCTGGCAAAAAGCCAGGCAGTAGACTTTGGAAAAAAAAAATCCCCAGGCTAAAGGCAGATAGAGAGCTTGTTTTTTTTTTGCTTTTTACAGGCCGTAGCATTTCTGCAAGTTGCTGCAGAGAGAAACTGGGCCAACCACACTGGGATTTCTCCTTGCAAATTATATCCACCCCCTGCCCTGGATACCACTTCAGAAAGCAGCGCTCATCTGCTTCCAAAAAGAAAAGAAGAAGAAGAGGGGGAAAAAACAGTACAAATAAGCTTGCAACAATTCATTAAGAGTTTAGCAGTTTAGGAAGAGAATTAGTTAGTACACCTAAAATAGGGACTAGGCAGGCCTTTTTTTAAAAAGTGCATCTAATTGTGAACACTTCTCTCTTTCTCTCTCTCTCTACCTTGTAGTCTTTCTGCCTTCCCTGAATGTTTGATAGAGAGAGGGGCTGTCTCTTGAACCCCAAGCAACTCATCTGCAACTTTCCTTTTCTACCGCCTGCTGCAAACTGACTCAACCTTCCAAGCAAAGGTGAGCGTGTTGTGATTTTTCTCTCCAAAAGCGTAATGCAGGCAACCTCTTGTCTTAACCAAAGACAAAGGAGACCCTCATTTTAGAGCAGGAATGTCCAAACTTGGCAACTTTTAAGACTTGTGGACTTCAAAACCCAGAATTCTACAGCCAGCTGGGGGAATTCTGGGAATTGAAGTCCACAAGTCTTAAAAGTTTCCAGGGGTATGTAAAGTTGGCAAATTTAAGACCTACGGATTTCAATGCCCAGAATTCCCCAACGAGCCAGGTCATAAAATCGGGTGTGACATGCTTCACTTAATGACTTATTGTGACTGCTTAATGACAAATTTCCTGCCCGCTATTGTAGTCCTAATACTAAGTGGAGGACTACCTGGTATTTGTTACATGCAAAAAAAATATTGACCATTAGATGTCAGCAGTGTATTAAAAGTGCATTTTCTAAAATCTGTGAATTCTTCATTCCCAAACCATCAATATCTGGAATAACTCTTTTACTTTAAAGACTATTTGGATATGCGTGTCTGAATAAGTGATTGTGCGTTGCAAAAAAAAAATGTTAAGAATCCTAACTCCTGAAAAGTTGAAATGTCTTTCTAAAACCACATTTCATTTTTCTTCTCTCTCATATTCTTTTTATACAAAATCTTATTTTCTTATTTATTACTTACATGCTTCAGCCATAAATTAGTCTCCATAATCTGGTTCACTTCATCCTGAGTGGGGGGAAAAAAACCATGTTCTGTATTTAAAAACCTGAATTATATAAAGCTCGGCTGAGCATCTGATCTAAAACAGCCAACCATTAGTACTTGAATGAGACACTCTCGGAAATTGCACTTATTGATTAAACTGCGGGGGGAAATGGGGAAAAAAATACTCAGGATGCTTAACCAGATTAAAGTTTTGAGATAAATAAAAGAAAAGGGTCTCCAGTTACTCACCACTTTGACCAGCTGAGATAAAGACACTTCAAACCAAACCATAACAGGATCGGACACATTTTCAACAGGCCTGATGATTTTGTTATAATTGGCAAACAATTCCTTATAAAGCCGATGTTCGTCATCAGAACAAAACATACCTGGAAAAAACACACCACAATTTTCCCTTGTACGGATCTGAGATTTCTGCTCTTTTGGGCGATCTAAGAAGCAATTCTATTTGTATCTGCATTTATTAGTTTGCCAAATATGTACGGGTATAAACATGGATATGAACAAAAGATATGAGTACAAATAGATGGGGACGGTAGGTCAGGGATGGTAGGCACAGCCCCTTTTATTGACCTCTTAGGAAAGAGGTGAGGTACGCGGTAAACAGTTAAAGGTTGAAGCTGTGGGGGTTTGAGGATGTAACAAGGGAGTCTGTTGCTGAAGTCATATTTTCTGCAATCGAGTTTGAAACTCAAATACCTTGAGTTTGTATCGATTGTTTGCCCGAGTGTTATTAAGGTTGAAGCCAAAGAAGTCGTTGACAGGTAAGGACTTTGTAGCAGACAATTTTGTGAACTGTGCTTAGATCGTACCTGTCATTTTGCACATGTTTGACAAACAAACCAACAAATAAATCCAATGGCATCTTTTCAGACTAATAGATTTTATCCAATGAGATCAACTTCAGCGACCTACCGCTCTCTTCATCAGATGCATGGAATGGCTGAAGTGAGGCGTGGTTCCTCCCAAAACTGCTGCCTTTTAATAAATTGTGTGTGTGTGTGTGTGTGTGTGCCTGAAAAAGTGCACTTGATCCTCTCTTGATTTTTGGCTATTGTAGACTGAGAGCAGCTGGCTTCCTCCAATTATGCAGAAGGAGGGAGCGCTCCAATTTAATTTCCTTAATGTTGATGTGGCAGGCACTGAAAGCACCATTTGCAATGTGTGTTTGAGAGATGGAATTAATGTGGACCTGCTGTCGTGGGCCGAGAAGTGTTGCTTTTGCTTGCGTGTTTTTCTTTTTGCTCTCCCTGGTAAAATAAAACATTGGGGGGTGGGGAAGCAATCTAATTAAACAAACAAACAAATCCTGACCAAAAAAAAACAGGCTAATTTGGCAAAAGGGACTTGTTTTGTGTTAGGTAAATGGCCTGCATTTTAAATGGCAAAAATCTATATTTGATTCATTTATATCTAGTATTATATTTTTTTTCCCCTTGCGTGAATAGTGCTTGCTTTGTTTCAAAAAAAAAATCATTACAATAACACATTTTGCATTATGCATTCTTTTATCAATAGAAGGCCCTCGCTAGCTTTATCATATGTGGAACATAACCAGAGATGAACCGGTCGTTTGCTGCTAATAGGTTAAACATCTGTGCCTTTATGTACATTTTCTCTAGCAGATAATAATCCACGAAATGATTCAGACTTCATCAGAATTGCAGATAGATAGATAGATAGATAGATAGATAGATAGATAGATAGATAGATAGATAGATAGATAGATGATAGATAGATGATAGATAGATAGATAGATGATAGATAGATAGATAGATAGATAGATAGATAGATAGATGATAGATAGATGATAGATAGATAGATAGATAGATAGATGATAGATAGATAGATAGATAGATAGATAGATAGATAGATAGATAGATAGATAGATATAGATAGATGATATAGATCAAGATAATAAATGGATAAAGATAATACAGATAGATATAGAGAGATGATAAAGATGAGAGAGAGAAAGAAACGATATAGATAAAAGAGAGAGAGAGCTGCTAAAACGTGCATTAATACATATTGAAATATTTAGTAGTTGTCCTTATACCACACCCAAGTCTGAATCAAAATACTCTTGCAAGCTGAGTTTGGGAAGGTTATAACTGGAAGAAATTGAGGGGAGCGGGGGAGAAATCTAGGGTAGAAAGAAGGAAAAAACGAAGAAGCAGGAAATGTTCCTCTTAGTACCACTGTCAAGATGGAAAGAGGAGGCATTGTTTGCTGACGTACGCCAAGCCGTGTATGTTGGATAAAATGCTGTTCTGGAAGGGGGAAGTTGTTTTTAGGAAGTAGGAACTGAAAAGTTCTTATAGAGGACTTCAGCTCCTCCTTGCTTCAAAAGATTCTAGAGAAAACTGGCCCGGACAAAGTCTGAAATCCTGAAGAATTTGAATTGGTGGACTGATGGGAATGTGTTTTCATTTAAAGGAACTTCCCCTGATCCTCTCTGAGGACGTTTGCATGAGCAAATACGTTATTCAGATTCAGAATTGAGCTGGAAGGGACCTTGGAGGTCTTCTAGTCCAACCCCCTGCTCAATCACCCTCTTCCATTCCAGACAAGTGACTGTCCAGTCTTTTCTTTAAAAACTTCCAGTGACCCACAGCTGCTGGAGGCAGGCTGTTCCACTGGTTAATTGTTCTCACGGTTAAGAAATTTCTCCTTAATTTCAGGTTGCTTCTCTCCTTGGTTAGTTTCAAGGAGAAACTAATTATAATTACATACTGAAGGCTTGTAACTTATGATTTAAGACTTATACGTTATGACTGAAGTTTTGGCTGCTGACATTTCTGAAACTTGGCGTTTGTTGAGGTTTTGCCATTTTTTTCATCAAATCAACAGGGTGCTACACAGTCTTAGAAGCATTTGGTTGTTTCCAAGAGTCGAAACAAACTTAAAAGTCCTTTCATTAGGCACCTAGAAATATTTTCAACCCAGTTTGGCCAGAGAAAGAGGATTCTCAAATCTCAAGGTTTAAATATAAAATAACAGAATTGCAAGGGACATTGGAGGTCTTCCAGCCTTCCACAAAGTCCTTAAAACCTGGCTGTTCCGACAGGCCTGGGGCTAAAGAGCTTTTGCCCCCCTCCTCGAATGGTATGGCTGTTGTGTGCTTTTAAATTGTGTATTGTTATGGTCGTCTTTTTTATCCCCTGTCTGTACCCCCTTCCCTGACTTGAATTGTGAGCTGCCCTGAGTCCCCTTCGGGGGGAAAAGGGCGGCATATAAATCCAATCCAATCCAGTCCAACCCCCTGCTTAGGCAGGAAACCCTACACCACTTCAGACAAATGGGTATCCAATTTCTTCTTAAAAACTTCCGGTGTTGGAGCATTCACAACTTCTGGAGGCAACTTATGTTCCATTGGTTCATTGTTCTCACTGTCAGGAAATTTATCCTCAGTTCTAAGTTGCTTCTCTCCTTCATTAGTTTCCACCCGTTGCTTCTTGTCCTGCCCTCAGGTGCTTTGGAGAATAGCTTGATTCCCTCTTCTTTGTGGCAGCCCCTGAGATATCGGGACACTGCTATCCTGTCTCCCCATCTCCTTCTTTTCATTAAAGTAGACATACCCAGTTCCTGCAACTGTTCTTCATACGTTAAGTATTAATCTTAGGATCAATATCATTCCTAAATATTGTTTTAGCCTTTAAAATTACTATTTTTATTCCGCCCTTCTTATACTGGTCTATGACCATAATATATTTGATTTCTTTTGAGTCTACATTCGACTATGCTTATTTGGGCTTCTAATAGCACATTCTCTCTGGTCCACAATAATTTAAGCAGCAAAAGTCAATTTTATTAGATATTCCCAGGCCTTCTGTGTGTAGCAATGTTGAGTTTTCTTAACCAAGCCAGATTAGGAAAGAATTGTTTCAGGTGAATTGAATTTTCAGAAACTTTTAAAGAGCTCAATTTTTTTTTAATTTGAAAAGCAGTGTTGGGAAAAATGGAAGCAGCTCTTTCTCAACAGCTAATACTTAAACTAGAAATATAAAAAACAGCCACTTATATTTATTTGGATAAAGTTGAATACCTAACAGTGGCTAGGATGAAAGGGGGAAAAAAAAAAAGAAATAACCATTATTTAAATGCTTTAAAAATAATGTATTTAACTTATCCTTAATGTTATATGTTACTGATAACTCAGCCGTCCTCTTTCAGGCATTTGAATTCCATGAACGTTTACATTTTTTATCTTACTTGGAAAAAAGAAAGTTGCAAGGTTCTCTTGGTTGAAAAGGTATTAAAATGTGTGTGTGTGTGTGTGTGTGTAAATTCTCCAAAGACAACCCACTTAAGAGGCAAAGTAGTTTATTTTCTCGGATGCATAGAATTCCAATTTAAAGATTACTAATAGCTTCCAGGGACTCTTGTGAATATGAAGAATTGCCTTTGACACAAAACGCTTCTTCATATTTGCCTTGTTTTATCATATCTCTATTTCTTTACCCACTGGATGGAGCTCAGCTTTTAGTGGCCAGGTAGAAACGCTCGCCCGGCTCCATCCAGTGAGTAGAGAAATCCAGATATGATTTTTTTTTTAAAAAAAGGCAAATTACCAGATTACAATGTTATAAAAAAAGGGAGAATTTCTTTACCCAGCCAGTTTACCTGTTGAGTTTATTTGAACACGCACCATTCCCTGCAATTACTTTATCCGATTGGATTTCCTAACCAACATATTGTTGCTGAAATTTAAGGCTTAGCCGAAACGGCTCTCTCCATGCTATAACCATTCCAATGCACAAAGGCAGTCCCTAAACATTTGCAAGAACTGTAAACTCTGCTTTTTCAAGACAAAAGGGAAGGGAGAAACACTGCATATTACAACAGCGATTATTTAAAAGGTATCTCTAAGCCCTTGTGAAGGTTTTTATTTCCATCTCCTGTTCGCCCTCAACCCAAACCGCACAAAGAAGACAAAGCTAGAAATCTCACTCACCTTTCAAGAAGAAGAAAAGCAGTGCCATCAGCATGCCAGCCTGCCTCGCCATGGCGTTCTGGATTTGCCACTCAGCCACAAACCCTTCTGGAAACAGAGTCAGTGGGTGGCATTTTTACCCGCCGGGGATTTTAAAAAGGGAAGGAAGGAAGGCTGAACTCGGAGGGAGGCACTCATTAGAAAGCATCAGGCACTCATTAGACAAGCATCAGCACTGGGGAAACCAGGGTTTGCCCGCTCCTTCTTCTCTCTTTCTCTGTAACGACAGCCCTGCCCCTTTGCTCACAGCCCCCAGCGAGGGACGGGCACTGGTTATCCACATGGCTGCATGGGCAGAGAAGGAGAGGCTTATACCTGTACGGTTGAAGCTGGGTTGCTTCGACAGCCATGCAGGGCAGGATTAAAGCCTATACTCAGAATCTCCATTCCAAAGTTCTCTCTCTCTCTCTCTCTTCTCCTCTCCAGCACCTCCCTCCCCTCCCCCCAAAATAGGTCTGATGAAATGAAAACAGCATAACGGCATTGTGGTTGCCCAGCTGGCTTGCCTTCAAATAAGATTTTTTTTGGAGCAGAGGTGGCTGGCAAAGCCTGTTAATGAATTAGCTTGGACCCTTGATGATGAGGATGAGTTATGGCTGGGATTTGGAGCTTGGGCCTGCTTGTCAAGCCCAGGAGACAAACAGCCCCCATGGGAGCAGTTCCCATAAGTTTCTTTGTGGAAATGATTCATGGCTGGGGGGAGTTGTGTGGGGGCGGTGTGCGGGGAAAACAGAGAAGCCGATCCCCAATTTTCTCTTGGTGAGATTGGACAACCATTGTGTACACTGAGAGCTTGCGCACCAAAGACGAATTCCTTGTGTGTCCAATCACACTTGGCCAATAAAGAATTCTATTCTATTCTATTCTACATTCCACCTATTCCATTCCATTCTATATTCTATTCTATTCTATTCTGCATTCTATTCCATTCTGCATTCTGCTCTATTCTATTCTATTCTATTCTATTCTATTCTATTCTTCTCTACTTCTTATTCTATTCTATATTCTATTCTATCCCATATTCTATTCTATTCTATTCTATTCTATTCTATTCTATTCTATTCTATATTCTTCCTATTCCATTCCATTCCATTCTCTATTCTATTCTATTCTATTCTACATTCCACCTATTCCATTCTATTCTATATTCTATTCTATTCTATTCTGCATTCTATTCCATTCTGCATTCTGCTCTGCTCTATTCTATTCTATTCTTCTCTACTTCTTATTCTATTCTATATTCTATTCTATCCCATATTCTATTCTATTCTATTCTATTCTATTCTATATTCTTCCTATTCCATTCCATTCCATTCTCTATTCTATTCTATTCTACATTCCACCTATTCCATTCTATTCTATATTCTATTCTATTCTGCATTCTATTCCATTCTGCGTTCTGCTCTGCTTTATTCTATTCTATTCTTCTCTACTTCTTATTCTATTCTATATTCTATTCTATTCCATATTCTATTCTATTCTATTCTATTCTATATTCTTCCTATTCCATTCCATTCTATATTCTATTCTATTCTATTCTGCATTCTATTCTATTCTATTCTATTCTATTCTATATT
Source organism: Thamnophis elegans (assembly GCF_009769535.1). Taxonomy (NCBI): domain Eukaryota; kingdom Metazoa; phylum Chordata; class Lepidosauria; order Squamata; family Natricidae; genus Thamnophis; species Thamnophis elegans. Next base: position 4,726,764 of record NC_045556.1, on the reverse strand, counting down.
CTATTCTATTCCATATTCTATTCTATATTCTATTCTATTCTATTCTATTCTATATTCTATTCTATTCCATATTCTATTCTATATTCTATTCTATTCTGTTTGTCTGAAATGGTACAGGCTTCTTTGCCTGAGCAGGGGGTTGGACTAGAAGACCTCCAAGGTCCCTTCCAACTCTGTTATTCTCTTAATTGCAATTCCCCCCCATCCCCCACCCACCCCAGAATGTTTGGGAATAGGCGAGTCTATAGGCGAGTTCTCTCTACATCTTTCTGTCTCCGGCTGATGTCAGCTTTGAATGGTATCCAGCCACCGTGTTCTTTGGAGTCCTGGTTTTCCTTTACCGGATACTCTTGTAAACAGAATTGCTTTCTTCAGTGAATTTCCCCTCCACCCACCCACACATCACCAAAATCAATGAAACACAGTTTTGTGATTTTGACCACAGTAATAGGTGTGCCCTATTTATTGTCCTGTTCAATGAATTGATCAAACACATAGAAAAAGAAAAAAAGGACTTCATTTACCTTTACATGTCAGTGAAAGAAATTGGTGTGTGCCCTTTGTCGTTCCTTGTTCCATTTATTTTATTTTATTTTATTTTGAAGCGTGGGTCCTTCTAGCTCGGCAAAATTGTAGCGTGATCTTTGGCCTTTTAAAAAAAAGTGACTCTCCAGCTTTCTTAGTTACCACTCTTAAAAGCCCGATCAATCTCTCTTGTGTTTCTGACAATTAAACACAAATTCAGCAATTAAGGAGGAGGCTGACGGACTAATAGTTGTGGGTATAGGGGAAAATGCTAATGCTCCTTTGTGCTTTGGGGGATGGACCGAAAAGAGTTGTGTTGATTTTGGAGAATGAGAGTTGAGATTTGCGGAATGCTGCTTTACTTCTTCTTTTTAAATATATTTTTATTATTTGCAAATAAGTATATCGGACAGAGTATGACCTTCCTGGCGTTTCATCCGCCAGAGAAACCAAAGTGCAAGACAATTAACATATATATACTACTTACACAGTGCTAATCTTACACACTTATTTTTGAATGCTGCTTTACTTCTAACCTCATCATTTTTTTAAAGCAAATGAGTACTTTTGCCTCACTGTTTCACCCTGGCAGGGAAAATCTTCCACCGCCGCCCATATTTTTCAAAAGCAGCATGTCTCCCATTATTGTAGCTATTGATTTTCCTTTCCTTGCTTTGCAGATGTTGATAATTGATTTACCTGCAGGAAAGTTCATGATCTCACGGTGCTTTTTATGCATTTAATTTTTGAGAACCTCATATCCCATGGCTTTGGATCCTACAAATCAGAGCACAGCAGCTAGACAGGCCCTGAGCTAAAAGGGAATGTGAAGTTTGTGAGTTGATTCTGTTGTGGTCTGCTGGCAGCAGAGTCAGACAGTGAGGAGGTTGGGGAGGAACATGGGCCAGTTCTGGAGTCTTGGGGAGGCACGGACGAGGGCTCTGCGTCTCAGAAACAGAGAGGGGGCCAGGGCCATCTGGGAGTTATGTGCTGCTTCCGGAGCCTCCAGAGTCAAACATCAGCGAGACAGAGGAACAGAGGGAGCCTGTTCCCAGTGCGCACACGCACAGACCTGCCAGAAGGCAAAACCAGTTAAGGCAAAAGGGACGACTTGAGAGTAAGGCTTGGAGGTGATTGGCCCCTCCCGTAAGACATAAAAGAGGAACAAACAGACATGCACCTTTGCAGGAAGCAATTTTGTTCGTTCTGGTCGGTTCAAACTCTGAAGCTCCGTTTTGACTCTGTGCTCCGTGTGGCCTTGCAAAGCTAATTGGCAATTAGGTCTCTGGCAGCGTTTCAAGGGAGATAAAGGTGGTTCCTTATCAGCCTTACCCTGAAAGACTGTGGAAGACTTCTGTCGGACTCGTCACAAACTCTTTGTGAATCATTACGGGCTGTGAATGAACATAATTCACAGCCGTTGAAATAAAAAGAGGGATTTGGGGACTAAGCGTATGATTTTTACTGCCTCAGGAAGCCTCGGTCAGAACAGATACGCTAAGCCATAAGATATCTTGCTTGTGCCTTAGAACTTACCTATTGTGGTTTAAAAGTCATGGTGTTTAGACGATGAATGAGATAGCAGTTTTGTCAAATCACGAGTAAAAAAAATGCTCGTGGTTTTAGCACAATATGCAAGCCAAGCCTGAACATTGAGACTGATTTACAGATGGTGCTCAACTTACAACTATAGTGGGGGATCAGAACTTCAGTCACTAAGCTAAGCTTTGCTAGTCAGAAGTCAGCTGGGAAGGTTGCAAATGGTGATCCCATGACCTTGGGACATAGCATACATGTTGTTTTCCAAGCATGCATATTTTGATCACGCGAACTCAGGGGACACTGTGTTGGTTGTAAGTACGAGGATCAGTCATGTCACTTTTTTTTCCAGTGCTGTCCTAACGTTGAACAGTCATTAAACAAGTGGTCTTAAGTCAAGGATTTCCTGGGTACTCACTGAGCGCGTATGCTGTATTGGAAAGTGTTTCTTTGTGGCGATGATATATCGGCCAACAAAATAAATATTAGAAATGTATGTTGAGATAGTGCAGATTTCCAGGCTTTCCTTATTCTGGAGCAACTAAAATCGTACCCTTTAGTTGCTTTTAAATTTACCAGTCTACAGCCTCATTGATCAGAATATATATATATGTATACTATATTCGTTGTTTCATTACCCTATAATCCCTTGCGGAGTGGAGTCGGAACAACTGGATAGAGCTGAATGTTTACTGGCTGGATGCCCTTCCTGTCGCCAATGCGGAGTTTTATTCAGCAGATAAATTCTCATCATGCCCAGAGAGAGAAATATATCTGCCTCTACCTAGGATCGAACCCACCTCCTCCTGGTTGTGAGGCAAGAGCTTCACCTCTAGGCTGCTGCACCACTCCCCAGTCTTGAATATATGGTACTACTTAAACCTTGAGGAAGGAGGAAGTATATATCCGCGGCACGATGCACTTAGCAGTGTTTAAAACAGAAAAGGGAAATAATAAATGTAATGGAAGGACAGGAAGCAACAGGACCATAACAAAACCTCTCCCACACAAAGTACTTAAATAAAATACTCTTTTAATACACAATCCTTGGGCATTTAATGCCATGCCATTACATGTTACCTCCTTCCGTGGCTACAGCTGACCCCCCAACGAAAGCTGTTAATGTCGTTTCAGATATTTTGGAAGTAGATCCATCCTCCAAAGTCATGTTACAACCCCACCCCCACCCCCCCACCCCGGGCTTCGTTTTCCTGCATGAATGCTTTAGCCAAAACTCTCCGGTCATAACTCTGAACATGCATAGAATAAAAGTGTGTGGACACTCCCATAACCCTCAATCGTGGTTTACTGTCACTAGGATGAGCTACTGTGGGTTTGATCTCCCCGACCTTCAGCTGTGTGATATCTGCAGACGACAAAGCCCAGGCTTGCCGATCATCTCTTTCAGGGAAATACCTCCTAAGGCCTTTTCATATCATCTTAAGTCTAAAGAATGCAGCCTTATAACCACCTGAAATCTCGAATAGATGGATTCCCAGGGTTTTTCCTAGCCTCTCAATTTTAACTTAAAACCATCTTCAGAAAAGGACTCCTTTCAAAAACAGAGAAAGGAGTGGGATTGCCAAAACGTCCCTTGGCATATATATATATATAGGTGGTCACTTCAGGTCTATGATGTCTTGATTCTGCAAGAGAACGATTTTGCCTTGGGGAATTCTGGAAGGAATAGAGGTTAGGAAGTTGACACCCCCCCCCCACTTTAGATGTCTGGATCAGATGGTCAGGATCATACCGGTACTTCGTAAGGAAAAACCATCTTGTCTGAAAACTATCCTTCTCCTTGCTTTCCCCCCTTTTTAAAGTTGTCCATGAAACTAAATGAAAACCAGGCTGGTTGTGTCCTTTGCACAACCTACGCTTTGGCCAGCCCGTCACAATTCCCTAGCAGAACCCTGCAGAACCAGCTGAGGAAGCGTGCTTTAATAAATAAATAAAAAATGAACAGTGGTACAATTTTTCTTCCCGCCCCCCCTGGAAAAGCCAAACCAAAACAGTTTAATTTTAAGAGGGTTCCAGCTAAAAGGGAATATAAACGTCCTTTCGACCTAGCCTTGCGTAGGAGGTCTTCTCGGTAACCATGTTTTTGCACGGAATATTCGTTTTTAACTGGGAAGGAGCAGTAAAAAGAAGAAGAAGAAGAAGAACCAAGATCTGAATAAAGAATCTTGAAATTGAAATTGTGGAAAACTCGGAAGGTCCCATCCTGTGAACAAGCAGTCTTTGGCGTCAGATTCATCTCAGCTTACGGGCTCGCGGCAGGCAGGTGGTTTTGGAAAAGGGGCTGCATGAATAACCCCGTGGTCCCCAGCACGCACACAAAGACAAATATCCAGAGGAACAGCCTGTCCACCACCATGGCCACGTACTTCCAGTCCTCAATGACCTGGGAAAACAAACCAATTAAATATCTTTAATAAACTGTCCATGGCGACCTCATCTTTCCCTCCCAACTCAGGTTGTTGTTGTTTTTTTCCAATAATCTTTTCAGTGGCTTCCTGTTTGCAATTCAAGAATCTTTCTCTCTCTCTCTTCTCTCTTTCTTTCTCTCTCTCTCTCTTTCTCTCTCTTTCTCTCCTCTTTCCCTCTCTCTCTTTCTCTCTCTTCCTCTCCTCTCTCTCCTTCTCACTCGCTCTCTTTCCCCCTCTCTTTCTCTCTCTCTTTCTCTCTTTCACTCTCTCTCTTCCTTCTCTCTATTTTTCTCTCTCTCTTTCACTCTCTCTCTCTTCTCTCTTTCTTCACTTCCTCTCTCTTTCTCTCCTCTCTCTCCTTCTCACTCGCTCTCTTTCTTTCCCTTTCTCTCTCTCTCTTTCACTCTCTTTTCTGCTCTCTCTCTCTCTCTTTCACCTTCTCTCTCTTTTTCTCTCATACAGTATCTCTCTCTCTCTCTCTCTCTCACACACACACACACACACACACAAACGGAAGCTGAAAGCTAAAAAATGGGTAGAAACAAATGCATCAAATACACTCAGGGTGGGGGCTTGTGGAGGGAGAGAGAATAGAAAAAAGAAAAACCTACCGTAATACCCACAACCCCTCAAAAAAATAATAATAATACCGGGAATGTATGAGCTTGGTAATTGCAGAATTTTGTATTTCAGTAAAAAAAAAAAAACACAACGATCCTTGGCATTTTCTTCCTGCAGAAACATTTGTCAACATTTTACAGACAGAAGCTGTGTTTTTTTTTTAAAAAATAAGTTGACAAGATAATAATGCAGCTATTATCACTAGCAAGTAGGAAGCTGCGGTTTTCAAGCCTTTTATTCTCCTCAAGCAAGCTGAACTAATTGGGTTTCTTCCCCCAATGAGTGTTAATTAGGCATAACTTAAAAAAACTAAGGAGAAATTTCCCGACAGTGAGAGCAATTAAGAAAATGTCAAGTGCTCCATCACTGGAGGCTTTTAAGAAGAGACTGGACAGCCAAATTTGTCCAGAATGAGACAGGGTCTCCTGCTTGAGCAGAGGGTTGGACTAGAAGACCTCCAAGGTCCCTTCCAACCCTGTTATTCTATGTTCCAAGAATAAGCCACCTCTGCCTCCCAAGAGGGCATGTTTGACAAGAATTCAGAAGAGCTGAGAGTTTGATTTACTACAACATTTTGTCAGAGATGCCCCTTGCAGTCATCTCCATGATAGCCGATCCGTCCAACAAGCAACCCAATACTCATCCCTCAAGGCAAGCGAGCGTGTCCTTATTTCTCTTCTGCGCGAGAGAACAAATGTCTCAAGCTCCAGGGAGAAAGGACATTCTAGGAGGAATTCCTGAGGGGATGGAGTGCTTTGTGTCACTTACGCTCTCGTTGTTGTCCTCGCTCCTCATGTGGTCCGCTATGAAGCTGACGCCCTCAATGGCTTCTTGAACCTCGGGAGAAAACTTCACGGAGGAGGATCGTAACCTCAGGTCTTGATGGCTGCTGACATGATCAGGGTTGTCTGTTAGTTTCACGTTGTATCTTTGGCCTGCTGCCGAATTCACAAAGTAAGTACAATCTTTGTAGGTGTTAGAGAGATCAGAAGGCAAAGACTCCGCTTTGTTCTTCTTGCGGTTGGCCAACCGTTGGCTGGCTGACTGGTTGTGTGGTCTCCTCATGAAGAGGAAGCTTGGCAGCCTCTGAAGAAACACCACCTTGACCCATGGAGGCATCGCATGAGTGCTGGGAGACCTGTGGTGGACATTCAGCACACAGACGCTGGTCACGATCGAGAAGGTCACCAACACCATGGTGAACATCAGATACTTCCCAATCAGTGGGACGTCCAGAGAAGTTGGAGGGACGATTTTGGAGATCAGGAGCAGGAAAACAGTCAAAGCCAGCAGGACAGAGATGCACAAGGTAATCTTCTCCCCACAATCGGACGGCAGGTAGAACACCAAGATGGCCAAGGATGTGATCAAGACGCATGGTATGATGAGGTTGATGGTGTAAAAAAGAGGTTTCCTCTTGATGATGAAGTCGTACGTCACATCCACGTAGTTTGGATCTAAAGGGTTTTCCGTCCTTCGTCCCGGCAGGGCCACAATGTCCCACTCCCCGCTGGGTGTGAAGTCATCCATACTGGCCGAGCCGGTTTTCAAAATCATATCGATTTCAGAGTGGTCGTAAGTCCAGGAGCGGAACTTGAGGGTGCAATTCTGTTGGTCGAAGGGAAAATGCTTGACTTCGATCTTGCAGGCACTTTTGTAAATGGCCGGCGGCATCCACAACATGCTTCCGTTGTGCTGAACAATCGCGTTGGTGTAGACGGAGACTTCGTAGGTGCCGTCCGCACTAACGAAACGCAAAAGCAAAAGCATAAAAAAAAGGAAAAAAAATACGATTTTTAGTTATTTATTTAACAAAAAGATGTGCTGCCACAACAATCCATATTGACTCGACGCCACGGGATACATCAAGGCTCTCCAACTTTGGCAACTTTAAGACTTGTGGACTTCAACTCCCAGAATTCCCCAAGCTAGTCATCCTCAGCCAGGCTGGGGAATTCTGGGAGTTGAAATCCACAAGTCTTAAAAGTTGCCAAAGTTAGACTATATCATAAGGACACGGTGGCTCAGTGGCTAAGACGCTGAGCTTGTCAATCAGAAAGGCCGGCAGTTTGGCGGTTTGAATCCCTAGCGCTGCCTAACGGAGTGAGCTCCCATTACTTGTCTCAGCTTCTCCCAGCCTAGCAGTTTGAAAGCATGTAAAAATGCAAGTAGAAAAATAGGGACCACCTTTGGTGGGAAGATAACAGCGTTCCGTACACCTTTGGTGTTTTGTCATGCCAGCCACATGACCACAAAGACATCTTCAGACAGCGCTGGCTCTTTGGCTTTGAAACGGAGATGAGCACCGCCCCCTAGAGTCGGGAACGACTAGCACCTATGTGCGAGGGGAACCTTTACCTTTACTTTAGCCTGTATCATGGATGTTAATACACGTTTACAGCTGGTGTCAACCTTTTGATGCTATGGATGCCCTCCCGAGGGGAACATCCACTTATAATTAAGTAAGTAAAACAATTTAGGGCTGAAAACTTTCTCCCAGACCAACAATTCTGCAATCAACGAAGTATATTCCATTAGGAAGCCTAAAAAAAACAAACCCCACTTAGTTTGGTCCTAAAAATGACTGTCTTGAGCGTTGATTGCAAACAGCATCCTTTTTCAATTTTAATCTCTCATAGCATCAAGCGGGAGAGATGCCCTAGACACAATCTTGTCGTATAAGACTTACTTATTGTACAGCACAATGTCCGGGAGCCACACTTTCTTAGCCGGAATCCTGAGTTTGTTGATGCCTTCGTATTCTGAGGGTTCCCAGGCCAAGCGATAATCGGTCCATTCCTTTAAAAGCAGCGCATAACAACGTTTTCAGTGACTGCCCCTTGCTTTGCACAAAATTCAGAAAGGGTCTGGTTGCACCTTCCAATAAGTTCACGGAAGACATCAGCTTTCGGGAGCCGCAGCCCCCTTTCCATCCAATGCCGCATGCAGCATGACTGATGTGGGATTTAAGGACAGGGTTAATCGCCTGGCCCTCCTGTCGTTAAATTCCATATCACTCGAGGCGTTTCATGGATGGATTGAGTCACGGCGCTTGGCGGAAGCTGAAGCCTTCCATTAAATTGTCATGTTTAAAAGGTCCTATCAGAGGTGTTCTTTCTAGATTATCCCAGCTTTTGCTAACCATTTGGAGCTGAGGGGGGGGGAGGTTTGTGAGTTGGGGGTGCTGGTTTGTTTTAATCATACCTACGGTATAAAACATAAAGTTATATTTGGCAAAAGCTGACTCTTGATTAAAAAAAAAATGAATTAGAATTAGGGAGTCAAGCTATTCTCCAGGGCACCTGAGGATAGAACAAGAAGCAATGGGTGGAAACTAATCAAGGAGAGAAGCAATTTAGAACTAAAGAGAAATTTCCTGACAGTTAGAACAATTAATCAGTGAAACAACTTGCCTCCAGAAGTTGTGAATGCTCCAACGCTGGAAGTTTTTAAGAAGATGTTGGATAACCATTTGTCTGAAGTGGTGTAGGGTTTCCTGCCTAGGCAGGGGGTTGGACTAGAAGGCCTCCAAGGTCCCTTCCAACTCTGTTATTCTATTCTAGATACAGGGTCGCAGAACTTCCCAGCTCTCATCTAGTATTCGCATGTGGGATTGTCCACTACCAAAGAAAAGGGGGAAAAGGTCCTCCATCATTTCCAGCTTGGAGGGTCTGATTGTGGCATTTGTTGAAATTCTTGGGAGTGAAATTTCAGATCTAGGGATTTGTCAAAGAGATGAATTTGTAGCCAGAAGGTATTGTTGTGGCCCGCCAGCAGCCAGCAAAGCTGGTCATAGACTCAGACAGTGAGGAGGTCAGGGAGGAACCTGGGCCAGTCCTGGAGTCTTGGGAAGGCTCTGACAAGGGCTCTGTGTCAGAGGCAGGGAGGGTGCCAGGGCCGTCTGACAGTTATCAGCTGCCTTCAGAGTCAGATATCAGTGGGGCAGAAGAACAGCTGGAGCCTGTTCCTGATGTGTGCATGAGCAGAGCTGCCAGGAGAACAGCTAAGGAACAATGGCCGACTTGGGAGTAAAGGAACAGGTAGATGGTGAATGGCCCCTCCCAGAAGAAATAAAGAGGAGTGAAAGGGGAGTTTGCAGGAGACAATTAGTCCAATTCATGAGGGTGAAGATCTGTTCCTGATTTCTTGCCAAGGAATTGCTGCTACAGCTTGGAGTTTGGAAGATATCGGCCTGGCAGCTTGCCAAGCCTGATAAAGGCCTGTAGTTGTGAAATCTCTTGAAAAACTGTTGGCCGGGACTTTGCTGGAGAGGAATTCCCTTTAACCTAATTAAAAGAGGTTTTATCGGGACGAGGAGGAGTCGGCTTCATGATCTTGGGAAGCCCAGGTCAGAACAGATATACAGTTCAGAGTTCTGAACAATATTGGAGATACACATAGACATTTACCTGGTTTAGCCAAACATTGGTGGTCATGATTTGTTCCCGTTCATTCTGAAGGGAAAAAAAGAGACAGAGATCACACTATCATCCTGGGTTCTGAAGACCGAAGCTCACCAGACATGTATGCATGTATGTGCATAACACACTAAAGCTTTGAAAGCTCTTTTACAGATATATTTAAATATGCGGAACTAAAAATTGCAAGGAGTATCCTCTGGAATTTAAAAGCAGTACAGCAAATTGACAAACAGAGGAAAGTGGGGACTTAGCAACCATTTTATTGACCTGTCCGTCCTTTTGTTTAAAGGTAAAGCTTCCCCTCGCGCACATGTGCTAGTCATTCCCGAATCTAGGGGGCGCTGCTCATCTCCCTTTCAAAGCCGAAGAGCCAGCGCTGTCCGAAGATGTCTCCGTGGTCATGTGGCCGGCATGACTCAACGCCGAAGGCGCACGGAATGCTGTTCCCTTCCCACCAAAGATGGCCCCTATTTTTCTACTTGCATTTTTTACATGCTTTCGAACTGCTAGGTTGGCAGAAGCTGGGACAAGTCACGGGAGCTCCCTCCGTTACGCGGCGCTAGGGATTCGAACAGCCGATCTTTCTGATCCACAAGCTCAACATCCTAGCTGCTGAGCCACCGCGTCCCCATCAACTTCAATTACTTGAAATGGATGCTTTTGTTTGTTTTATTATAGAAAAAATTGTGTACACACACACACACATGCACGCACACTGATCTATGACTGTAATAAACTCCTGCTACTATGACTTCACAGCGTGAAAGCAGAGAGGGTCCCCCACACCTACCACGTTGATAAGCTGGGACAGAATAACCTGCAATTGTATCACAACTAACTGCGAAGAGTTGAAGGCTGGGCGAATTAAGTTGTTGTAGCGTGAAGAGTTGAGGAGATGGTTCATTAACTTCTCTTCAGCGTCAGCCGTCTCACTTCCTGTAAAGTAGGAAAGAAGGAACTGGGTCACAGGAGGAAGGCAGAATCCTGCCCTTGATAAACCCACCAACCTGGGAAGAGATACCCACCCAGGAGAGTCCAACAGAAAGAGGAAACCAGCTGAGAACGTGACTATCTCCTGAAGTAGTAACTCATTCTTTGCTTCTCCTTAGAATTAGAAATGTGTTCCAGAACACCAGTAGGTGTGTTGTTTCCTTTCCAGGTTAGCATCAAAACTATGCAACTTAGTTACAGAATATCAGGGTTAGAAGGGACCTTGGAAGTCCTCTAGTCCAACCCCATGCGCAGGCAGGAGAGGGACCCTGTACCATTCTGGATGGCTGTCCAATCTCTCTCTCTTGTGCATGTTTTTTTCCAGTTTGGCCTTGATCTGTCGTGTGTCCACAGCCCATTCTGGCTTATATCCATGGCTAATGGCTCCATCCATCATATAGGCTCTACTAAGGGTTAGTTACGGCTGGCACCACTGTCGGTTTTCTCGTGTGCAGGTTTCGCACTCTGCAGGCATGCGCAGTGCGATTAAAATTGTTCCGCGCATGCGCAGAACTGAAAAGCAAGATGGCGCCGCCGAACGGTTCGGGGGCGTGGCAGGCCTGGGTCGGTGCTGGTTCCAGGAACCCAGCCCGCCAAACCACTAGCGGTTCGGCCGAACCAGTCCAAACTGGTAGGAACCCACCGCTGGGCTCTGCTCATTGGGATTGATAGACTTGAGGGCAAGCGATGGTTTCTGTCAAAAATGCACCTTAAAAGTCCTAGGAAAGTTTAGTTGGAAAGTTGATTTGGAAATCTCTTTGAAGACTTTTGTTACCCCTCTGTCCACTTAAAAGGGCTCCAAATTCATGAGCTCAGATCCTAAGCGGGCAATGGCCCATCCTATTCTAGCGTCTGGAGCAACTTTGCCCTTAGTTTTGTGGCTACGATCCACTAGATGTCAGCAGACGGTCTGCGCAAATCCATTTGTGAGGCTCGTATTTCTGTGTGCCAAAAGCCGATCCTTCTGTGTTTTCAAAAACTCATCCTCTTCCCATCAATTTCTGAGAATCATTGATCCTAACCGAATCAAATACTGGGCACACGATGCGTTAAACCGTCAGTTTCCCAACACTCTCAGCGTTTTTACGTGTTATTCCTCGAGGCCAGTTTTCTTGCAGTTAAAAAAAAGAGAGAGAGAAGGCAATAAAATTATCTTATCTTACTGCTTTTTTCCCCTCTTCTTGTTGCCGTGTCCAGTTCAGTTTTTCATCTTGTTTGTTAAATTATTTTACATTGGACCAAGAGTGCATGCTGTCTGTGAAAGCTCTGGAGAAACCAAGTGGTTGGTTTAAAAGAGAGGGGGGAGAGGGAGAGAGAGAAAGTAGGAGAGAGGGAGGGAGAGAAAGAAGGAGAGAGGGAGAGAAAGAGGGAGGGAAAGGGGGGAGAGGAATGGAAGAAGAGGAATGCAAGGGGTTGGTTTAAAAAGAAAGAGGGAGAGAGAAGGAGAGAGGGAGGGAGAGAAAGAGGGAGGGAAGAAGAGGGAGAGGAACAGAAGGAAAGGAATGCAAGGGGCTGGTTTAAAAAGAAAGCGAGAGAGGGAGAGAGACAGAGAGGGAGAGAGAGAAAGAGAGAGGGAGGGGGAGAGGAATAGAAGGAGAGGAATTCAAGGGGCTGTTTTAAAAAAGAGAGAAGGAGAGAGAGGGAGGGAGAGAGAAGGAGAGAGGGAGGGAGAGAAAGACGGAGGGAAGAAGGGTGAGAGGAATGGAAGGAGAGGAATTCAAGGGGCTGTTTTAAAAAAGAGAGGGAGAGAGAAGGAGAGAGGGAGGGAGAGAAAGAGGGAGGGAAGAAAGGGGAGAGGAATAGAAGGAGAGGAATTCAAGGGGCTGTTTTAAAAAAGAGAGAAGGAGAGAGGGAGGGAGAGAGAAGGAGAGAGGGAGGGAGAGAGGGAAGGAGAGAAAGAGGGAGGGAAGAAGGGGGAGAGGAATGGAAGGAGAGGAATCCAAGGGGCTGGTTTAAAAAGAAAGGGAAAGAGGGAGGGAGAGAGAAAGAGGGAGAGAGAGAAAGAGAGAGGGAGGGAGGGGGAGAGGAATAGAAGGAGAGGAATTCAAGGGGCTGTTTTAAAAAAGAGAGAAAGAGAGAGGGAGGGAGAGGGAAGGAGGGAGAGAAAGACGGAGGGAAGAAGGGTGAGAGGAATGGAATCCAAGAGGTTGTTTTAAAAAAGAGGGAAGGAGAGAGGGGAGCTGAAGGAGAGGAATCCAACTATGAGTGATTTAGTAAACCAGCCACCAAATGATAGGGGGGGGGGGCAACTTATGCACCGTGACTCCAACAGCTGGTTTATTCTCTGCAGCAGTCCCCAACAGCCAACGGGCTTCTCTAATAATTCAAGGGGGGGGAGAAAGTCACGCGTTAGAGAGAGAGAGAGAGAGAGCGCGCACTTGAAAGCGAGCTCCACTTTGGAAATAGGATTGATTTCCTTGCAGGGTAGCTGGCAAAGGAAGTTGCAGAGTCTTGCAATATCGCTCCAGCACTCCAAGGGAGCCCATTCTTCTCCCTCTCCTCCGGGGCTGGTTAATGCCAGGTGCCTGCAGACCCGTCAAGATGGATTGCATCACTCTCCCTCAAGCCGGGAAGCCACGGGGATGGGCTCGGAACACAAACCCCATCGTCCCCAGGGCAGCAAACGCCCCGTCGGCTGGAAGTGATGGGAGCTGTAGTTCCAAACATACCTGGAAGCCTCCCAGTGGGAGAAGGCCAGTTTATCTCAGTATCTAGAAGCTCATAAATACTTTTTGCGCCGATTCTGCATTCTGTCCACAAATCTATCTTGAAATTTCCGTCGACTTGCACAATTGGGGAGGGGGGGGGGACCCGAAACATTCAGTTTAATTTTGGACATTTTGGATTCTTTCCAGTCCCCCGACTTTCTTTCCCCTTTCTAAGCAGCTTCTCTCCGAAACACTGTTTTGGAGACATCCTGCACACCCTTTGGAGTGTTTTTCAGCTACTCCTAATAAAAATATTGCCTACTGAACAGATTCTGGAATTTTGCCTTGAAGAACTGACATAGTAACTAGCGGCTGTCTGTCTTTTCTATTCCCACCCTGTCCCAGAAGCCTGGGTATCTTTTCAGTTTTTCTAACCCCAGTAAGTAAAAGAAAAAAAAAAGGTTGAAAATATGGTATAGGCATAGTTTTCTCCTCCTGTTATTGAGAATGCGAACCCTTCTGATGCCTGAAAATCCTCTGGAATATGTGACTTGCTCCTGACATCAAAGCAAATTCGACACTCTCGCATTTGCACTGTAGGCCTACAGCAAAAAAATGCAGCATTGGAAACGAGTAAGTTCGAAGAGAGAGAAAAAAGATCCCGGGAACCATCCATAGAGGTTTTTAAGAAGAAGTCGTTTATCTGAAATAGTTATAGGTTCTCCTGCTTGAGCGGGGGGCTGGACTAGAAGACCTCCAAGATCCCTTCCAGCTCTGTTCTGATGATTCTGAATCTCGCCTTAACATAACCAAAGAGAGAGAATGGGTGGGGGGAGGACTTCAAGCCCAAAGGTAGATTTTTGAAACCTGGCCTCTGACCTTGCTCCTTCCACCCATTCCTCTTGAAATCCTTCTCGTGGACCTCCCCCCCCCAAAAAAAAATGGCCAGGGTGTCAGAAACCTTGGGAAATGGGATTAACCACAGTAGTAAAAAAGCCCTTGTGAAAACCAGAGCAATAGACCTTAATGAAGCCCCCCCCTTCCCCTTCAGCCTACTTGGGATGGTTTTCAGATAACGGTTATGAAATCACATTCCCCGACTAATCAGTCTTTATTTCCCGGATAAGCTGTCAATAACCAGCCTCCGGGATAGTATCAGAAGGAGGCATATATAGAGAAGGCAGAGCATTTATGCCTGGGTGGCTCTTCCCGTGCCCACCTGCCTTTTTTTTAAACCACTTTTTAAAGCATCGGTGGAAAGTCCAAAGGAAGGGCAAGCAGAATTCACACACCCCTCCCCAGTAAACCTCCAAGTGGACAAAAAAACAACAACCCAATTCTCTTCCAACATTAAGCAACTCATCCTGAATATATTCTTTTGATCAAAAGAAATATCTGCACCAAAAACCCATTTGGGATTTTTAAGGGTGGCCGCAGACCGATCTTGCTTGAAACCCCCAAAGATGTCACCGCAACACCAACTTCCTTCAACTTTCTTGCTAAAACACTACACACCCCTCCCAATCCCTTTCTCCCCCCCACCCACCCCCCAGGAATAATTTCCCTAGCAAGTTAGAGACTTTTTTTTTAAAAAAAAATGAGGATGAGGAAGGTATGCTTTTCTTGCTTAAAAATAAATAAAATAAAGTCTGCTTCCCAGCTGCAAATAGAAGGAGAAAGGCTACTCACCGTTCATCGCAAAGGAAAGCACAGCCAAGACCAAAAAAGGCTTGGGGTTCCTCATGGCAGTGAAGAAAACCCCCCGCCCGACACCCCCCAGAGTTAAAACACTCTTGATTCCAAAACAACTGCAATTGCGGGGAGGAGGAGGAGGAGAAGGAGAAGAAGAAGAGAAGAGGAGTTGTGAGGGCAGGACAGGCATGAAGGAATCAAAGCGAAACAGAGCTTGGGAAGCAGCTTGGAGCTGCAAAGGGGTTGTGTGTAGGACCCAGCAGGTCTTCCAAGAAAGGGGCGGTGCTTCCTCTGGGGAGCCCCTCCCTCTTTGCAGCTGTTTTAAAGACGAGGCCGTGGGGAAGGAACACCAGTCTGGATCGATCCAGGATCGAGGGACACACTCTTTATAAGGGGGCACCTGCCCCAGCGTGGCAACATTTCCCAGGGACTCACACAGGCATGTAAAGGGCTGTCTGGCTGCCCTAGAGCCACAATATAGATTTTGCAATACTGATAGAGCTGGTGGGGGTGGGGGTGGGTGCAATACACATTTTGCAATTCCGACAGAGGAGGGAAGGATGATGGCAGGACAGCTTGTCGGATGAGCAAAGCCGGAGGGAGATCTTCCTCGGAAAAGCATCGGCTAAAATGTCAAGAGTTCTGCTGCTAATCTATCCTTTGCTGTTGTTGTTAGTTGCGAAGTCGTGTCCGACCCATCGGGACCCCATGGACAATGTTCCTCCAGGCCTTCCTGTCCTCTACCATCCTCTGGAGTCCATTTAAACTCACTGCTTCGGTGACTCCATCCAGCCACCTCCTTCTCTGTTGTCCCCTTCTTCTTCTGCCCTCCATCGTTCCTAGAATGAGGCTCTTCTCCAGGGAGTCCTTCCTTCTCATTAGGTGGCCAAAGTCTTTGAGTTTCCTCTTCAGGATCTGGCCTTCTAAAGAGCAGTCAGGGTTGATCTCCTCTAGGACTGACCGGTTTAGTCAGTCTTTAACTAAATCAATTTATCTACCTATTTATCTACCTACATATTTTTCTAGGTTGTTGTTAGTTGCGAAGTCGTGTCCGACCTATCTCGACCCCATGGACCACGTTGCTCCAGATCTTCCTGTCCTCTACCATCCTCTGGAGTCCATTGAAGCGTCTCCTTCTCTGTCGTCCCCTTCTTCTTCTTTTGCTCTCAATCTCTCCCAGTATGAGGCTCTTCTCCAGTGAGTCCTTCTTTCTCATTAGATGGCCAAAGTATGTATCCAACATCTTCTTAAAAACTTCCAGTGTTGGAACATTCACAACATCTGGAGGCAAGCTGATTAATTGTTGTAACTGTCGAAATTTCTCCTCAGTTCTATCAATCCCATGGAACAGAAGTTGCCTTCAAAAGTTGTGGGAGCTTCACCACTGGAAGCTTTCAAAATGAGATTTGACTGCCATTTGTCAGAAATAGTGTAGTGAAATAGTGTAGGGTCTCCTGCTTGATTGTGTGTGTGTGTGTTGGATTAGATGACCTATAAGGTCCCTTCCAACTCTGTTAATCTGTTAACTTCTGTTAACTTCCAGTTTTCAACCACACTATAAAAAAGATGTTGAGACTCTAGAAAGAGTGCAGAGAAGATGATGAGGGGACTGGAGGCTCAAACATGTGAAGAACAGTTGCAGGAACTGGATATGTCTAATTTAATGAAAAAAAGGACTAGGAGAGACATGATAACAGTCTTCCAATATTTGAGGGGCTGCCACAGAGAGGAGGGGGTCAAGCTATTTTCCAAAGCACCGGAAGGCCAGACAAGGAATAATGGATGGAAAGTGACCAAGGAGAGATTCAACCTGGAAATAAGGAGGAGTTTTCTGACAGTGAGAGCAATCCAGCCATGGAACAGAAGTTGCCTTCGGAAGTTGCGGGAGCTTCATCACTGGAGGCTTTCAAGAAGAGACCGGGCTGCCATTTGTCAGAAATGATGTAGAGTCTCCTGCTTGGGCAGGGGGTTGGACTAGATGGACCTTCCAACTGTTAATCTAATCTAATCCAAAAATGGTTCCGGGCATCTCAGCCAAATTTAGCCGAGTGTTTCCTGCCCCGTCTCCTTTAAGATGAAGCTCCTTGCTGCAGATCCAGCCATGGCATCCTGCTTTCTTAGTCTGGATCTGGATCCCTCCTTGGACTTTTGCCTATAACTAGTTCAGCAGAAGATTCTTTTTTATTTTTTTGCTTAGAGCGCTCTGGATCTCGGCCCATTTCCAATGCTCTGGGTTTGGCACTGCAGTCAAATCCAGTGGGAGGGGGCGGGACACTTTCCGTGGTCTGAAGATCAAGGGCACAGCACCCTACAGGATCCCTCCCTTCCCATAAGTGCAGAGAGGGGATATGGGAAACAGCCTGAGGCAGTAAGAACTGTAGCCTTCCGCCAGGATCCGCAGCCCCAAGGTAACCCTATCTTATGGGATGGATGCATTAATGCAGTTTTCCTATAAAAATGTCTTTCATACACTGCCCGGCTCTGTATTTTCAGAATACACAATGCGTGAGAAACATAGGTAAAGGTTCCCCTCGCACATATGTGTTACTCGTTCCCGACTCTAGGGGGCGGTGCTCATCTCTGTTTCAAAGCCGAAGAGCCAGCGCTGTCCGAAGACGTCTCCGTGGTCATGTGGCTGGCATGACTCAACACCGAAGGCGCACAGAACGTTGTTCCCTTCCCACCAAAGGTGGTTCCTATTTTTCTACTTGCATTTTTGACGTGCTTTCGAACTGCTAGGTTGGCAGAAGCTGGGACAAGTCACAGGAGCTCCCTCCGTTACGCGGCGCTAGGGATTCGAACTGCTGAACTGACAACTTTTCTGATCGACAAGCTCAGCATCTTAGCCACTGAGTCGCCACGTCCCTTTTATGAGAAACATAAGGGGTGGGGGAGACTTTTAGCTACACGATTTGGGATGAACCCCCCTTTGAATGGTGTTGGGAGTAGGAATGGATTTCCAGGGAAAGAAATTGCAGACTACGGGAACCAGGAGCATCACTCAGGTGACCCTGAGGACACAGATAAGCCTGCACCTCCAAGTGCTTCAATGACCCTCTAAAAGTATGCAAATGACCAGCTATCTGCAAGGAGTATCAATCCTTCCCTTCCCCAGCCTCCAGTCAGAACTGAAGAAGCTTCTTCAATGAGAAGCGAAATATCTTCAAAAGAAAAAAAAATCCAATAAATTCCAGTTGCCTCCTGAAAAAAAGCACCTTAGGGACTACCTGATGTGACTGAGAATCTCTACAGATTATAACGGGGGGAAAAAGTTGTTTTCCACACACAACAACTGGGGTGCAACTTTTCATCCTCACAGTGCTACGGGAAATATCTTCTGACCCTCCGCTGGACAACTGACCAATTCAGAGAGCAGGACACATAAATACGCAGACTTTAGTGACCACAGCTGAGCTGGGGAGGGAGTGTGTGTTCCTGCTTCTGCATAAGAGCCAAGGTGGCACAGTGGTTAGAGTGCAGTACTGCAGGCCACTTCAGCTGACTGCTATCTGCAGTTCGGCGGTTCAAATCTCACCGGCTCAAGGTTGACTCAGCCTTCCATCCTTCCGAGGTGGGTGAAATGAGGACCCAGACTGTTTGTGGGGGCGATATGCTGACTCTGTAAACCGCTTAGAGAGGGCTGAAAGCCCTATGAAGCGGTATATAAGTCTAACTGCTATTGCTATCCCAGCAGCTGAAACTGAAGTCAAGGTAAGGAAGCAGCCTCTGCCATTAGCTCTTTCTGTAACTTTGGAAAGATGTCAATTCCACAAAACTGGAAGCTCTTTTCTTTTTTTTTTAGTTTAGTTTATTGTTCATTGCACATCGTACAATGAAATTAAATGCCATCTTCAGTGTACATTAGAGCTATAAAAATAAAAAGACAAACACGTATCTGTCAGCCTCTGCTTTGCTGCTGCTTTGGCTGCCATTGAAACAGGGAGGGGGGCATGGTATTTGGGAGGGGAATCATTATGTGCTGGAGGAATATTCTAGAAGCTGTCCTGACCATCTCATTGCGCATGTGGAGGAAGGGAGTATCCCGCCAAGGTTAACTGTCCAGCATTCCACCCTGGTGATGTTTTTTGAAGTTATCTCCCACCTGACAGTTGGGTGAATTATAATTGGACTATGGACTGGGGTGCCAAGGGGAGGGGATTGAACTATACATGATATTCATTGCTTTCGCGCCCAATTAACCAGATTCAGCTTTGCTTTGCTACTATTCGTTTGCAATTAGTAAAAGTACACTTAATTTCAAACAAATGGAGTTGAGTGGTTTCTTTCCTGATTATTAAATGAAGCAGCACCTGACAGTATCTTTCACATGCTATATATAATTGAAATTGAAAACCTGATATTGCATTCATATCGTGACCCGTCAAAAGCGCGAACGTCATAAGCGCGAACATCATAAGCGCGCCGACAACACCGCAACGCTAAAACCGCGATTTCAAAAGCGCGCCGACAACAGCGCGCCGACAGAAGCGCGATTTCATTTAAAGTAAGATTTACAGTTAGGTTTAGGGTTAGGTTTAGGGTTAGGTTGAGGGTTACGTTGAGGGTTACGTTACGGCGCGCTTTTGTCGGCGCGCTTAGGGCTAATTAGTCGCTCATTTGTCGCGCGGTTTTGTCACCGCGCTTTAGACACCGCGGTTTAGTCAGGCGCGCTTTTGTTGTGCACGCATTTGTGGTGGAACCCATTCATATCGCACTATACCGTAGGATTCAGTCTGGTTTCTGCCCTGGGATGGAAGCTGTTTTTCAGCCTATTTATCCTTGTTTTTATTGTCCTGTACCGGCTGCCAGATGGTAATAGTTAAAAAAAAAGGGGGGGGTGTCCAGAATGAAATGGATCTTTTAAGAATGTTTTGAACTTTCTTAAGGCAGCGGGGGCTATAAAGCTCTTCCAAAGAGAGGGAGAGGGGCAACCCATGATCCTCTGGGCAATGACATTGACCCTCTGGAACGCTGTCCTATCTGCCACTGTGCAATTGGCAAACCAGACACGGGTGTAGTAAGTTAAAATACCCTCTATGGTGCAGTGGTAGAAGGTCACCAGAAGTTTTTCATTCAGTTGTTGTTTCCTGAAAAGTCTCAGGTAGTATAATCTCTGCTGGGCCCTTTTGAAGCAGGGCTCCAATTTTACTGAGCAAACTATACAAACAACTATTTTGCTCAGATTCCTCGGTCATGATAGCTCGATCAAGCCGTCACGACAGGAGAAAGGGAACTTGGGCAACGGGATAGTTACTCTTAAAATCCAGCTCCTATAAATAGAAGGAGAAAGAGCAGTGACCACTAATGGCAGTGCCAGCACAATATAGCATTTCGGGAAGAAGCGTTGCGTGGGTCAGTTAGGCTTAATTGTCTCCTAAGAAGACTATTGATTAAAAGGGGGGAAGCATTTGCCAAAAACATTGTGCACCTCCCTTTTATGCAGCCTTGCTATTGATTAGATTTTTAAAAAACCAAAATAGCACAAGGTATTGCTCTTAAGCGGCCACCGTGCTTTTTAGAACCAAGGTAATTTTCCTCGCAGTTGTAAATAGATCCATCATGATTAAGTGGCCACGGGGGCAAAGTTACAGCCACAATCACATCTGTAAAGCAACGGCCCCTAAATCAGATGCATTCCAGATGGGGGAGGGGAGGAAATCACCTTTAGGAAATTTCTTCTTATTCCTAGGTTGCTTCACTCTTTGGTTAGTTTCCATCCGTTGTTTCTTGTTGTGCCTTTTGGTGCTTTGGAAAATAAGTTGACCCCCTCATTTTTGTAGAAGCCCCTCAAATTTCTTGAGAGAACAATTAATCAGTGGAACAACTTTTCTCCAGATGTTGTGAATAGCAATAGCAATAGCAGTTCGACTTATATACTGCTTCATAGGGCTTTCAGCCCTCTCTAAGCGGTTTACAAAGTCAGCATATCGCCCCCACAGTCTGGGTCCTCATTTCACCCACCTCGGAAGGATGGAAGGCTGAGTCAACCTTTGAGCCGGTGAGATTTGAACCGCCGAACTGCAGTTAGCAGTCAGCTGAAGTGGCCTGCAGTACTGCACTCTAACCACTGTGCCACCTCGGTTGCTTCTCTCTTTGGTTAGTTTCCATCCATTGTTTCTTGTTGTGCCTTTTGGTGCTTTGGAAAATAAGTTGACCCCCCTCGTTTTTGTAGAAGCCCCTCAAATTTCCTGAGAGAACAATTAATCAGTGGAACGACTTGTCTCCAGAAGTTGTGAATGCTCCAACACTGGAGGTTTTAAAGAAGAGATTGGATAACCACTTGTCTGAAGTGGTGTAGGGTTTCCTGCCTAAGCAGGGGGTTGGACTAGAAGACCTCCGAGGTCTCTTCCAATTCTGTTATTCTATTCTATTCTATTCTATTCTATTCTATTCTACTCCCTATTCTATTCTATTCTAAATATTGGAATAGTGCTATTTTATTGTGCTATTTTAGTGTGAGTTGGACTAAGGAGGAATTTTCTAAGGGTGAGACCAATTAAGTTGGCCAAACTCACCCAGTCACATGACTACCCAACCCGTCATTAGGGCAGAGAACCAGTTGTTAAATTATTTGAATCCCATCACTGGGTGGGATCTCAACTGTCCTAGCAGGCGGAGAGGGATATAAAAAGGCCAATTCTTTGCAGGTGTTTGTGAAGTTTCTTCACAAGAGAGAAACTTATGATGGCAAAGGTACTGGAAACCAATTTCTCGCTCAAGTGCAGTTGAAAGGACTGTGAAATTGGCATGGCTTCATTCAGATGCCCTGAGATGTTGAAATGCCATAGAATGGATGGATAGGGCCCACCTCACATTGATGAGAACCTGATTGGTGGAGGAGAGAGAATTTGGTGCAGTGGTTAAGGTACTGAACTCGAAACCAGGAGACCATGAGTTCTAGTTTCACCTTAAGCATGAAATCTGGCTGGGTGACTTTGGCCCAATCACTAGGAGATGGTAAGTTCTAGTCCTGACTTAGGCATGAAAGCCATCTGGATGACTGTGGCCCAATCGCTAGGAGATGGTAAGTTCTAGTCCTGACTTAGGCATGAAAGCCATCTGGGTGACTGTGGCCCAATCACTAGGAGATGGTAAGTTCTAGTCCTGACTTAGGCATGAAAGCCATCTGGGTGACTTTGGGCCAATGGCCAGGAGGTGGTGAGTTCTAGTCCTGACTTAGGCATGAAAGCCATCTGGATGACTGTGGGCCAATGGCCAGGAGATGGTAAGTTCTAGTCCTGACTTAGGCATGAAAGCCATCTGGGTGACTTTGGGCCAATGGCCAGGAGGTGGTGAGTTCTAGTCCTGACTTAGAATGAAAGACAGCTGGATGACTTTGGACCAATCACGAGGAGATTTGTGAGTTCTAGTTCAGTTTTAGACATGAAAGACATCTGGGTGACTGTGGCCCAATCACTAGGAGATGGTAAGTTCTAGTCCTGATTTAGGCATGAAAGCCAACTGGGTGACTTTGGGCCAATGACCAGGAGATGGTGAGTTCTAGTCCTGCCTTAGGCATGAAAGCCATCTGGGTGACTGTGGCCCAATCACTAGGAGGTGGTGAGTTCTAGTTCGGTTTTAGACATGAAAGACAGCTGGGTGACTCTGGGTCACTTTCTCTCAGTCCAACCCGACATGACGTTGTTGATATAGGGAAAACAGGAAGAGGAAGGAAGGGTTAGGCATGTCTGCTGCCTTGAATTACTTATAAAATAATAAAGGCAGGATAACAATCTTAATACATTTCTCAGCTTTTGGCCTCTTTAAGCGATCCTTTTCTAATACTAGAGCTTAGCAGCATAACTAATCATTTTTTCCCAGGAAATTGCATCAAACCCGACGCCAGGATATGAGTGAGACTAGAAGTCCTATTATAACTTAATTCATGAATATGAGAGGCATTTTTTTAAAAAACAAGAATTATTTTTACAGCGGCCAGGGTTGGTGGCTATTTTATTTTATTTTATTTTTATGACCCTTCCTTGAAATGCCTCTGTCCAAGGTCCTGGAAGCCCAGACTAATTTCCCCACCTAGCAAAAATAAGCTCCGAAGCATCGCAGAATTCACACTGTGGGTTAAATTCCCAATTGCTGAAGCATCATCGCTTATGACTTCCATCGGGCGGGCTAACTCCGCCTGCCAACTCGTAGACTGTGGATTCCAACTCCCATCATCAGGGTTCACCTCCCTTGCCAAGGAAGAGGCGAGGAGCAGCCTGGCAGCTGGGAGATGAATGTTTTTGTTTAAAAAAAAATAATGAAGAGTATCGGAGGATGGCGGACATTGTTAGTTGAAACATACCCATTTCTTTTAGAGAGAGAGAAAAAACTGGCCAGTGTAAAAGAAAATTCACAGCTCTGGGAGTTTAAGTTAATTACGAATATGGGGTGACCTGACTTGTCAGACCCACTTTTTTCTGCCTGAATACCCACTTCTTATGGGCCCCAGGGGCATTCCTTGAAAGAAAGGTAATGCTTTGTTAGCCTTCTTGTGTGGACGCTTTTATTTCTCTTTTTTTAAAGAAAAGAGAGGGAGGGAAGGAGGGAGGGAGAGAGAGAGAGAGAGAGGCAGAGAGAGACACACAGAGAGAGACAGAGACAGAGACAGAGAGACAGAGAGAGAGAGAGGCAGAGGAAGAGAGAGACACAAAGAGAGAGAGACAGACAAAGAGAGAGAGAGACAAGACACAGAGAGAGAAAGATACAGAGAGACAAAGAGAGAGACAGAGAGAGACAGAGACAGGGAGACAGAGAGAAAGACAGAGAGAGAGAAAGACAGAAAGAGACAGAGAGAGAGACAAAGACAGACAGAGACAGACAGAGAGACAGAGAGAGAGAAAAAAACAGAGAAAGAGACAGAGAGACAGAGAGAGAGACAGAGAAAGACAGACAGAGACAGACAGACAGAGAAAGAGAAAGACAGAGAGAGAGAGACAAAGAGAGACAAAGAGAGCGACAGAGACAGAGAGAGAGAGAAAGACAGAGACGGAGAAAGAGACAGAGAGAAACAGAGAAAGACAGACAGAGACAGACAGACAGAGAAAGAGAAAGACAGAGAGAGACAAAGAGAGAGACAGAGACAGAGAGAGACAGAGAGAAAGAGAGAGAGAAAGACAAAGAGAGAGACAGAGAAAAAGACAGAGAGACAGAGACAGAGAGACAGAGAAAGAGAGAGACAGAGACAAAGAGAGAGACAGAGACAGAGAAAAAGACAGAGAGACAGAGAAAGAGAAAGACAGAGAGAGACAAAGAGAGAGACAGACAAAGAGAGAGACAGACAAAGAGAGAGACAGACAAAGAGAGAGACAGAGACAGAGAGACAGAGAGAGAGAAAGACAGAGAGACAGAGAAAGACAGACAGAGAAAGAGAGAGACAGAGAGAGACAAAGAGAGAGACAGAGACAGAGAGAGAGAGAGAGACAAACAGAGAAGGGAGTAAGTCCCAGGGGCTCTAATCTAGATGGTGCAAATCTCAAATGCATAACAGAAAGTTGTGAAGCAATGAAGAGACTTCATGGTTTTACTGATGGCCAGGATCAATCTACAGATAGTCCCTGAGTTACGACAGCTCATTTAGTGACCGTTCAAAGTTACAACGGCACTGAAGAAAGTGACTTACGACTGTTTTTTCGCAGTTATGTCCTTCAAAGCATCCTCACAATCATGTAATCAAAATTCAGAGGCTTGCCAACTGGTTCACACTTAATGACCGTTCCTGTGACCCGAGGTCACATCATCCCCTTTTACGACAAGCAAATCCAACGGGGAAGCCAGATTGACTTAACAAACCAGGTCACTAACTTATCGACGGCGATGATTCACTCAACAACTGTTGCAAGACTCACTTCACAAAGGTCTCACTTAACAGCAGAACTGTTGGCCTCAATTATGGTTGTAAGCCAAAGGCTCCCTATATGTAAGGTAAAAGGTAAAGGTTCCCCTCGCACCTATGAGCTAGTCGTTCCCGACTCTAGGGGGCGGTGCTCATCTCCATTTCAAAGCTGAAGAGCCTGTGCTGTCCGAAGACGTCTCCCTGGCCATGTGGCCGGCATGACTCAACTCCCGAAGGCACATCAAACAGTTCCCTTCCCACCAAAGGTGGTCCCTATTTTTCTACTTGCATTTTTTACGGGCTTTCGAACTGCTCGGTTGGCAGAAGCTGGGACAAGGAACGGGAGCTCACTCTGTTATGTGGCGCTAGGGATTTGAACTGTCAAACTGCCAGCCTTTCTGATCGACAAGCTCAGCATCTTAGCCACCGAGCCACCGCGTCCCTCTTACCTGTACATAGGAGGAATTAAGTTTCACTTTTTTCCTTTCGTTCTGCCCCATTTCTCTTCTCCTTCTTCCTCCTCCTCCGATTATTTAGACTCTGGACGTTCCTGTCCTTAACGCAGGCCCTGTTTGGGAATAATGGATTGCACGGGTAATCTCCTTTTTTAAATGATGCAGTTCTCGAACCCCTCATTTTTTTCCTTGATGGTGACAGACTCTTAATAAGTCCATGCATCACCGAAAATGGAACGGCCATCCTTTGTGAAAATTAAGTAGCCTCCCAGCAGCTCGTTCTTTGTTTTCAGAGATGGCCTCCTTCACAGAGCAGCAATCACTAACTGGAGGTCCATGGACACGGGTTGTCAGCAAGAAAATTTTGGTGGTCTGCAAAAAAAATTATTTGCATTTTTCATATCGCACTAAATCAGGGGTCCTCAAACTACGGCCCCTTAGATCCTAAAAAGCTGGCTTCTATGTATCCGAATGTACAGCCTAAATGTTGGAGGTGTGGTTCTCTCGATGCTACATATTTTCATATATGGTGGACTTGTCAAAAGGTTAAGGCATTTTGGATAAAAATGTGGTGGATTATGCAAAATATCTTTAAAAGAAGGATAAAGTTTACCCCTCAGTTATTCTTACTAGGTATATGTACTGACTTTACAGTGGTAGAGACTAACTTGGTTCTGCACCTAATAATGGCGGCAAGACTGTTAGTGGCGCAATACTGGAAGAAGGAAGACTTGCCTACAACTCAAGAATGGACATTGAAAGTTACAAACCTAGCCGAGATGGCTAAAATATCGGCATATCTTAAAGATCATTCAAATGAGAGATATAAACGAGACTGGAAAAAATGGATTGACTATATACAAAATAAATACGGGACTAAGAAATTCCAGATAGCCTATGCTTAAGATTAGGAATAATCTAAACTGCTCAAAGTTTGTGCAACAGGAAGAAGCTGAGTTCAATGTAGAGATGTTATTAACTTCTTTTTTATTTCTTTTGTCTTAATATATTTTAGACTGTGTTTGTCAAAAATCTGTACCGTGTACGGGCTCTGGGAAGTCGGGGGGGGGAAGGGAGGTGGGGTGTTAGGGGGGAGGGGGGATATATAGTATGTGTTAGATAAGAAAAAAATAACTACGGCCCCTGGGATGGATACGTGCAATGAACATTTGTGTTGCTGTAGAGAGTCTCCCCCTCTGGGGTTTTTTTGTGCGGGTCAGAGGAGGGCAGAAACTCCGACCTGGGGTCTATTTTGGCCTCCTGGTGGGGGGCTTTGGGCGAAGGCTGGAGGGAAGCACCACTGGTGGCAAAGAGCCAGAGGGCCTCGTTCCAGTGGGACTGCATCATGGCCTGGAACTGGCTGACCATCTCAGCCCACTGAGCCTCCAGGCACCTGGCCTTGCACTCCCGCAGGTCTTCCCTCTGCTTGGAAAGCCCATGCTCCTAGTCCTCAGTGAGGTGCTTCTTCTGAGCCTCCTTCTCGGTCAGATCCAACTTGAACTGAGCTGTTTTGCTAACTCTTTCTCATGGGGGGCTGCTTAGCTCCAGCAACTGCTTCCTGTTGGGGCCCTAAGGAGCCCAGGCGGGCAGGTGAGGAGTGGCTGGGAGGGGAAGGGCGAGTACAGACTGTTAAGACGCCCCTTGATGTGAGTGACATTGAGTTGGCCACGCCCACCCAGTCACATGACCACCTACCCACGCCCGCCCAGCTGGTCTTTAGGCAGATCGTATTAGTGGTCCGCGGGATTTAAAATTATGAATTTAGTGCTCCCTGAGATCCGAAAGGTTGGTGAGATCTGCTCTAGAGGATTCTGCTTGGGGAAATCTCAGAATTCGCTTTGGAAAAAGCCCATTGAATTCAACCTACTTCCAGCGTATCATTCCTCACTGATTCAGCAGATCCGGCCCAGGTTTCCGCTATCCTGCCTTTCTAACACAGGGGCCACCGTATGCTGTGGCTAAAATACAAGGATTTCAGCAAAACGCGTTTGAAAGCTTCGTTCGCCCTCCCAAGGTCGCGCTTTAATTTTAGCCAAGGACCTCTCCGCTGTGCTCTGCTTTCTCGCGAAGCTTCAGGAGCGAGGAACATGACTTGGCTAAATTCGGGAGGGGTTGCGGGCGGCTGGGCTGAATGGGGCCCTCAGAGCTGAATTTTAAGACAGCTCCCTAAGACAGGGGTGTCAAACTCGATTTCATTGAGGGACGCATCAGGGTTGTGTTTGACCTTCAGGGGATGAATGGAGTGGGCGTGGCCAGGGTGGGTGTGGCCAGCTGGACGCCACTCACGTCGGGGGGGGGTGCCTGTGGTGGACTGAAAACGGGCTCCCGAGCTCCGTTTTCAGCTGCAAATTTTATTTATTTTATAAATAATTTTAAAGGAAAAGTAAAGGGGAAAAAAAAAACCCTCCTTATGTGGAGGTGCACTACAAGTTGTAAACTCTTTTGTCTTTCCCCATTCGGGGTTTTCTTCCAAATCCAAGAAAATCACTTCCAAGATTTTTTTTTGTCTTGTTTTCTCATTAAGCGTCTTCGAAGGCTCCGGACTGATCATTTGTGCAGGGTGGAAAGCATTAATTTGTAGTGACATCATCTAAGAGGCCTGCAGGCAGAAAAGCAGAAAGGAGAGAAGTGGGGGGTTGAACCTTTTCACATTAGCAAAGAAAAGAAGAGAGAAAACCAGACAGGAGGAGGAGGAGGAGGAGGAGGAGGAGGAGGAGGAGGAGGAGGAGGAGGAGGAGGAGGAGGAGGAGGAGGAGGAGAAGAAGAAGAAGAAGAAGAAGAAGAAGAAGAAGAAGAAGAAGAAGAAGAAGAAGAAGAAGAAGAAGAAGACGAAGACGAAGAAGATGATGATTAACCAGTGGAACAACTTGTCTCCAGAAGTTGTGAATGCTCCAACACTGGAAGCTTTTAAGGAGATGTTGGATAACCATTTGTCTGAAGTGGTGTAGGGTTTCCTGCCTAAGCAGAGGGTTGGACTAGAAGACCTCCAAGGTCCCTTCCAACTCTGTTATTCTATTCTGTTCTGTTCTGTTCTCTGGAGGAGGAGGAGGAGGAGGAGGAGGAGGAGGAGGAGGAGGAGGAGAAAAAGAAGAAGAAGAAGAAGAAGAAGAAGAAGAAGAAGAAAAAGAAGAAGAAGAAGAAGAAAAAGAAGAAGAAGAAGAAAAAGAATAAGAAGAAGAAAAAGAAGAAGAAGAAGAAGAAGAAAAAGAAGAAGAAGAAGAAACAACAACAACAACAACAACACCAACACCCTATGTGCAGTTCAGAGCAATAAACCAGTTTAATTCTAAAAGCTTGACAGTCTCCTGGACACCAAGAGGATCCGTCTTCATTAGGAAAGTCAGAAGTTGAACAGCTGCGATCTGTTGTGACAGGAAGGAAAACACGATAGGGACAATTTTGGGTTTTACGGCCCTGGAGGCCACCTTGTCCTCTTCTACCACTTTAAAAAGCAGGAAAAGGAGCAGGGAAGGGGGGAAATGAAGGAGACACAAATGTTCCCCTTAGAGCCAGTTGGGAGTGGGGCAGGACGGAGGAGGCGTTCGTGATAAATAAATTAAATAAACAGTATGTTCTCCAGCTGGGTTAACAGTCCTGCTCTTCAGAGATCTGGTCCCTCACTCCGACCTGAGATAACTGATCTCAACAGATTAACCTTATTATGCAGTGGTGTTGTGCTTGAAAATGGAAGGAACTGACCCGAAAACTAGTACAGCTCTCTAATGCACAGGGAACAATTTTGCCCAGCACTGAAAAACACCGCCGTTCAGTCCAGGTAAGTGATTTCTCTCCAAACCTTCCTGAAAATGCAGTGCTAAAAAAAGAGAGAGAGAGAGACGCAGATGGAATTGTTGAAGGTCTCACAATTCGGACCTCAGTTCTTCGGGGCAAACTTCAAATGGTCAGTAAACAAACAGTTGTAAGTTGAGGATTACCTGTAACATGGCCTAATTGGAAGAAGGAGCCAATGAGGGCCCAGAGAGCACTGGAGGTTAGGATGGGGGTCTACTTACCATGTTTGCAAAATAGGGAGCATCCAGGCACATGATAAGGAAACTCTTAGCAAATTTCTGAGGAGTGTAAAATCTTCGGAAGTTCTCTCTCCAGAAACAACCAACAACCACCAACTTCAAGGCAAGGACTCTGAAAAAAGACACCACCGCAGACATCAAAAATGCTCCCCGCTACAATATTTAATCCCAGGTTCCACTTTTCTTTCTCCTCTAACCGTGCATTCACACGCGTGTTTATTTGTATACTAGCTGATAGCCTCGGCGTAGCCCAGGTATGTATTTATCCCACTGCTGTGGAGTACTGCGAAGCTGTTAACCATGGCAACTCCACTGTGCTGTACAGTAGAATCCATTTTAAGGCACAACAGGCTGCATCTTAACAGAACTTGAATCCAAAATGCACACTATCACTGTCAAAGGTACTGTGACTTGACACTATAGATATAATTCAGTCCTATGTTATGCTGGAACACACACACGGGAGAGGGGGGCATTCCCCCCCAAAAAAAGGTGTTAGGGATGTCTTACCCCCACAGTATACTTTTCCAAGGAGTCATCTGTGTAGCAAGTTTGGTTGAAATTCCAGAGTTATGCTGGAATACACACACAGACGGAGGGAGGGAGGGAGAGAGGGAGGGAGAGAGAGAGAGAGAGAGAGAGAGATGTTTATATACTGTATATAGAAGATTTATTTAGTTTTTTTTTAAACTCAGGCCAGGGACAGCTTTTTCCCCCCCTGCAAAAAAATGAGAATGTTATCAGCATTGCTTCCTCCTATGCAATCCAATTAAACCTGGCTCCCAGCTTTCTGCCATTCTATTTTAGTATACAGAAAATTCTGCAGCTCTGGGCTGGCAAAAGGGAACAAAATAAGGGGGAGGGGGGGAGGAACCCCATCCAGCAAAGCTGAGTCAGCTACATGAAACCAGCAATGCAATTTCAGGATTCTAGACTAATCGCCCCGAATTTCTCGACCGTAATGACTCAAAACGCAGGTTTTAGCACTTCGGCCTGAAAACTTCCCAATCCGTGTGTCCTCATCTGGCCAATTTCAGGGGGGGGGGGCAAACCTTCACAGCACACCTTTGGGCACTGATGAAAGTAGTTACATAAAACATGTTTTCATTTGCCGAACAGATTCTTCCAAAAATTTCTTCAAAGCACATCCAGGCTTAGAGAATTTCCAATGTCTACAGACTGCCACCTGCCGCTCAAATTGGGACATAGCATCCTTCTCCCGCTCTCTCACGGTGCAAGTCTTGAGTTATTAGATTAAGAGAATTGAAAGAGGGACCTTGTAGGTCACCTAGTCCAACCCCACACCCAAGCAGGAGACCCTACATCATTTCTGACAAATGGCAGTCTAGTCTCTTCTTGAAAGCTTCCAGTGATGAAGCTCTCACAACTTCCGAAGGCAACTTCCGTTCCATGGGTTGACTGTTCTCACTGTCAGGAAATTTCTCCTTTTTTCTAGGTTGAATCTCTCCTTGGTCAACTTTCCACCCATGATTCCTTCAGGTGCTTTGGAAAACAGCTTAACCCCCCCTCCTCTCTGTGGCAGCCCCTCAAATATTGGAAGATGCTATCATGTCTCCCTTGGTCCTTCTCTTCACTAGACTAGCCAGGTTCCTGCAACCGTTCATTGTATGTTTTACCCTCCAGCCCCCTAATCATCCTGGTTGCTGTTCTCTGCACTCTTTCCAGAGACTCCACATCTTTTTTTACATCGTGGTGACCAAAACTGGATGCAGGATTCTAGATCTGGCGTTACTAAGGCTTTATAGATAGGCTTTCCTCCTTTTTTTATTTTATTCGCACAGAAAGAGCATGCAGGGCTCCCCGTGAAGCAAGAAGTGACAAAACTCAAGAAGAAGAAGCGCCAGGAGAATCCCCAAATTAAAGCCAAATATCTCTCCCTTGAACCACTTCACGGCTTGTCTTTGGGAGTGAACAGATTGGTATCTTCCTTCCCTCCTTCCTTGGTGTTACAGTGCTTAGAATGCAGTATTGCGGGCTGATTCTGCCCACTGCCAGCAGTAGTTTGATCCTGATTGGCTCAAGGTTGATTTCAGCCTTCCATCCTTCCAAGGTGGGTAAAATGAGGACCCAGATTGTTGGGGGCAAGAGGCTGACTCTATAAACCACTTAGAGAGGGCTGTAAAGCACTGTGAAGCGGTATATAAGTCTTAGGTGCTATTGGTATCTTCCTTCCTTCCCTCCCTCCTTCTTTCCCTCCTTCCTTCCCTCCTTCCCTCCTTCCCTCCTTCCCTCCTTCCTTCCTTCCTTCCTTCCTTCCTTCTTTGGTGTTTCTAACAGTGGTTAGAATGCAGTATTGCAGGCTGATTCTGACCACTGCCAGCAGTTTGATCCTGACTGGCTCAAGGTTGACTCAGCCTTCCATCCTTCCGAGGTTGGTAAAATGAGGATTGTTGGGGGAAAGAGGATGACTCTGTAAACCACTTAGAGAGGGCTGTGAAACCCTGTGAAGTGGCATATAAGTCTAAGGGCTATTGCTACCAGGTTATACTTTGCATTCAAGGATAATGAGAAATTCAAATTAAAGCTGGCTTGATAAGTCGATTGGATACCCTGGCACACAGCCAGTTTATTGGCCGAAAAGATTAAAAAATATTTCTGAGACTCTTGACGGATCTATAACAGAAGGAGCAGGGAGGAAATGTCTGGATTTCCTGGGACACCACAAAGACTAGCGCAGTGGCCGTAAGGTTAGTTATTAAGAAAAGAAAAGAGAGAATAAAAATATCTAGCATCCAAGGAACAAGCAATGAGGTATGAATATTTCAATGCGTATGCCTCTCCCGTTTCCGTTGCAGCTAAGAAAAATAATACAAAGTGGGTTCAGTTGTCCCAAGAGCCTGGAGAAAGCGAATGTTCTTTCCGAGGTTGACTTCGGTTATTCTGCGTTTTCCACCAGGTTTCTCCATTAGAGATTTCACAAAGCACCCTCTGAGCAAGCAGCTTTCTAGCTAAAGGCATCCTTGGCGTTAACCAAGAAACCTGAAAGTCAGACCTTTGGGAATACGCGGGAATTTGAGAGATAATTTAAAAGCCAAAGTGCCGATGGAGATGCTCAACCGCTCTTTGTTGGTCCCAAAGGAGTGGCTTCTCCCCCCCCCTGCAAACACACCTTTGGGGGTAGCAAACGACTGGGCGGGGCGATTGAAACCGTTTTAACTTTAACCCATTCCCCATTGGCAGTGCCGGATTTTCCTATAGGCTAACTAGGCTTCAGCCTGGGGCCTCAAGATCAAGAGGGGCCTACATTCAAATTGTTAGCAAAATTAAAATTACACTATTCTAAAAACAGTGAACACTAAAACACTGAACTGAAAATAAGGAGAAATTCTCCTGCTTGAGCAGAGGGTTGGACTAGACGTCCTCCAAGGTCCCTTCCAATCCTATTCTCATACGTACTAAGAATCCCTAGACATACATATGGCCAGAAGGATTGCCAACCCAACAATTTTCTTTTCAACAAACATTTGAACTTCCAGTAACAACATTAACATTAAAATCTACAAGGGAACGTCCAGATCCGGTGGAGGGTTCAGAAGACCGGTATAAACAGAAGCTGGGATGGATCACTGCAGCTTTCTGTTCTAGAGACGGCCCTAAATTTAAGCCTGGCAGTTCAGCAACCTTGGGAATCAGCCGGGGGGGGGGGGGGTCACAGCAGTCACTGTTAACCTCACTAACCTGCCACTGTCAGCCACAGCTGCGGCTCACATGTCAGAAGCAATTACATCTCTCTAGTGCAGAAACCTTCAGACCACTTTCAGCTAAGCCCTTGAACTAGCAGGAGGAAGAGAAGCAGCAGAAGAAGAAGCAGGAGGAGGAGGAGGAGGAGGAGCAGAGGAAGCAAAAGCAGGAGAAGGTGGAAGAGGAGGAGGAGAAGTAGAAGAAGAGGAGACGGAGGAGAAATAGAAGAAGAGGAAGAAGGAGGAGGAAGAGGAGGAGGAGAAGTAGAAAAAGAGGAGAAGTAGAAGAAGAGGAAGGAGGAGGAGGAAGAGGAGGAGGAGAAGCAGGAGGAGAAGGAGGAGCAGATGAAGCAAAAGCAAGAGGAGGTGGAAGAGGAGGAGGAGAAGTAGAAGAAGAGGCAGAGGAGAAGTAGAAGAAGAGGAAGAAGGAGGAGGAGGAGCAGAGGAAGCAAAAGCAGGAGGAGGTGGAAGAGGAGGAGAAGTAGAAGAAGAGGAGACGGAGGAGAAGTAGAAGAAGAGGAAGAAGGAGGAGGAAGAAGTAGAAAAAGAGGAGGAGGAGTAGAAGAAGAGGAAGGAGGAGGAGGAAGAGGAGGAGGAGAAGCAGGAGGAGAAGGAGGAGCAGAGGAAGCAAAAGCAAGAGGAGGTGGAAGAGGAGGAGGAGAAGTAGAAGAAGAGGAAGAAGGAGGAGGAAGAGGAGGAGGAGTAGAAGAAGAGGAGGAGGAGTAGAAGAAGAAGAGGAAGAAGGAGGAGGAAGAGGAGAAGAAGGAGGAGGAGGAGAAGTAGAAGAAGAGGAAGAAGGAGGGGGAAGAGGAGGAGGAGAAGTAGAAGAAGAGGAGGAGGAGTAGAAGAAGAGGAAGAAGGAGGAGGAAGAGGAGAAGAAGGAGGAGGAAGAGAAGTAGAAGAAGAAGAGGAGGAGGAGGAGGAAGAGGAGGCAGAAGAGGAAGAGGAAGAGATGGTGGAAGAAGAAGAAGAAGAAGAAGAAGAAGAAGAAGAAGAAGAAGAAGAAGAAGAAGAAGAAGAAGAAGAAGAAGAAGAAGAAGACGACACACCACACCCATTTGCTTCTACAAGGGAGAACCAACTTTTGCAGCGTCCAAAAAATATCTGTCTTCTTGAGATGAGACTTTATTAACCACCATGATGGTTGCTTGATCATGCCACTGTCCACTTAACAACCGCCAAAAAAAATTGGGTCAGTCCCATGGGTGACTTGCTACACGAGTGTCATGACTTACAAGCGTAATGGACAGGCTCCAGTATTGTCCTAGATTGTTGTGGATTACCTCTTCCTGTTCCTGCTGGCGATCCAGGCTGCTAATTGCCCTGGAGATACGGTGGAGTTGGACCAGTGATGTTGAGAAAGCAAGGCCTTCCCTCGGTCGCAACCCCTGAGGTTTCATCAGCCGTCCCCATCCAGATTGAACAAAGAGTCCTACTGTCAAAACCAACCATCTAATATGCTCCTCATGCGCGGAGCAGGTGCATTGGTTAGTCATTCCCTTCCAGAGTTGAGTTCAGCAACCTTCCTGGGCTCTCTAATGATGACGAGGAGGCATGGTCTCCATCACTTCCAACTGAGCAGCTGGCAAGACATGATTCTTCTGGTAAAACAAGAGATTGATCCAGTCAGCGATTCAATTAGGCGCCCGGAGATTCAATTTGACGAGCAACGAATGTCCTTTTGGGCCGAGGAGGAGAAGCCCAACGCAGCAGGAAAATTCATGCTCTGACAGCCTAAATTAAGACGAGAGTTTGCCAGATGTCCTTTCCCCACCACCCCCCGCCCGCAGATAATTGAATTCAGCCCTTATCAAATGGGGCCTCCAGAGGCCGGGCGTGAGTCATGCTTGTCTTCAGAAGTTGTCTGAAAGCTGCAGGGGGGGAGAACAAAAGCTGAGCATAGAGCATCAGGCAGATCTAGAATCCTAGACCCCCTAGGGGCTGGAAGGGGCCTTGGAAATTAACAGTTTAACAGAGTTGGAAGGGTCCTTATAGGTCATCTAATCCAACCCCCCCACTCAAGCAGGAGATCCGACACCACTTCTGACAATGGCAGTCCAGTCTCTTCTTGAAAGCCTCCAGGGATGAAGCTCCCACAACTTCCGAAGGCAACTTCTGTTCCATGGCTTGATTGCTCTCACTGTCAAGGAATCCAGCCAGCCAGCCACTCATCCATTCATCCTATCATCCATCCAATCAACCAGGCAGGCAGGCAGGCAGGCAGGCAGGCAGTCAAACACCCAACCACCCAACCAAACATCCATCAAATCACCGAAAGATCCAGGCAGGCAGGCAGGCAGGTAGGCAGGTAGGCAGGCTAGCTGGCTGGCTGGCTGCCTGGCTGGCAGGCAGGCAGGCCACCACCCATCCATCCTGCCAATCATCCATCCAATCATCCAGGCAGGCAGGCAGGCAGGCAGCTAGCCAACCAGCCAACCAGCCACCCATCCAATTATCCCGTCATCCAATCATCCAGGAAGGCAGGCAGGCAGGGTTCCACCACAAAACCGCGTTCGACTAAAGTGCGCTCGACAAAACCACGTAGCTGACGTCATCACAGCGCGACGAAAAAAGCATGCTGTAAACGCTAAAGCTAAAATTAACTCCTAAACCTAAACCTAACCCCCCTAAACCTAATCCTAAACCTAACCCTAAACCTAACCCTTAACCTAACCCTAAACCTAACCCTTAACCTAACGCTAAACCTAATCCTAACCCTTAACCTAACCCTAACCCTAACCCTAACCCTTAACCTAACCCTAAACCTAACCCTAACCCTTAACCTAACCCTAAACCTAACCCTAACCCTTAACCTAACCCTAAACCTAACCCTAAACCTAACCCTTACCTTAACTTGAATCGGCTTGCTTTCAAAGCGCTATTTAAAGCACCCTTTTTTCTCCGCGGTCGCTGTTGTCGCCCTGCTGATGACGTCAGCGACGCGGTTTAATCGGGCGCGCTTTAGTGGAGCGCGGTTTTGTCGTGCCACGATCCTTCCATCCAATCATCCATCCAATTATCCAATCATCCAAGCAGGCAGGAAGGCAGCTAGGTACACACATACCGACCCACCCATCCAATTATCCATCCAATCATCTAAACATCAGGCAGGCAGGCAGGCAGGCAGGCAGGCAGGAAGCCACACACTCACCCACACACTCACCCATCCATCCATCAATCCATCCAATCATTCAGGCAGGCAGGCAGCCACCCACCCACACACTCACTCATCCAGTCATCCAATTATTCAATCACCCATGCAGGCAGGCAGGCAGGCAATCAGGCACCACTCACTCACCCATCCATCCAATCATCCAGTCTTGAAGAGTTGGAAGGGACCAACTTAGTTGGAAGGGACCAACTAAGTCATCTAGTCCAACACCCCCCTCCCCCAAGCAGAAAACCCTACACCATTTCTGACAGAGGGCAGTCCAGTCTCTTCTTGAAAGCCCCCAGTGATGAATCTCCCACAACTTCCAAAGGCAACTTCTGTTCCATGGGTTGATTGTTCTCACTGTCGGGAAATTTGTCCTTATTTCTCCTATTAAATAAGCAATCAACATAAATCATGCTACCTAGATTAAACATCCAAGAAGTAGATTTAAGAGAGGAATACGGGAGGCAAATAAAAAAACCATAGCAATTAAAATTCTGAGGTCAGCAAGGGACAATAGGTAGATGAAATTCTTTTTATAATTATATTGTTTTGACATGCTCTTCGTCTTTCCTATTTTTCTTGTAAAACATAGCAAAGAAAGTACTGAAGTGGGCAAGAGATAATAGAGGGATGTTTCTTGTGCTGCTGTTCTGAGTTATTTTTTCTTCTCTCTCTCTCTCTCTCTTCTTCCTTTCCTTTTTCTTTTTCAAGTAGGTGACATGATTAGACGTTAGATAAGAAAGAAAGGAAACGGCTTTTTTTTTTTAAATAAAGGGTGATATGATCAAAAGCTAGAATGAGTGACTGAAGCAAGAAAAAAGGGAACATTATTGTCGACTTTTTATATGACAGAGTGAAAGTAATAAGAGAAAATGTGGAATAATTGAATAACGAGATTATAAATTCATATAAGTATGCATTACTATTACAAATATATAAGCGAATTGAACGCAAGGATTATGATTACCTTGGCTAGCTTTATTTGTATTAGAACGTATGACACTCAGGTGCCACCCTCTTCACGCATTGATTTGATATTTTGATTTTAAAAAATTTAAAAAAATTGGGAGGGGGGGACATAAATCATACTAGGATACCAAGTAAACAATATAATCACAAGATACAACAAAGTTATAATCCGAAGAAGATAAGGAGATAGGTAATAGGAAAGACGAGAAGGAGGATAGAATTAGTTGTTTAGCAGAGTGAACAGAGCAGAGGCAATAATAATAATAATAATAATAATAATAAGCAAACAGTTGAAGGAACTCGCCGAGAAGGAACATGAAAAAATCGCAAAATACCAGGACTTAAAAATTGAAATTCAACGACTATGGCTCAAACCAGCAGTGGAATTTCTGGTGGTAGTTGGCACACTGGGTGCTATTCCAAAAGCACTGGAATTACATTTAAAACAGTTAAAAATTGACAAAATCACCATCAGTCAAATGCAAAAAGCCGCACTGCTTGGATCTGCACGCATGTTACGAAAATACGCTACGACGTCCTAGGCCCCTGGGTGGGGCCCGACTAGTAACCAATGCCAAATCCGGCGAAACAACTGGCCGCTGTGATACAATTCTGTTATGATGATGATAATGATGATGATGATGATGATGATTATGATAATAATAATAATAATATTTTTAAAAATCAGCTAACTGTAATGCTGTTCTGCAACTGATTTCTTCCCTTTCCAGAACAGTGGGAGCCAAAAAAATAAAAATAAAACAGTTGCCAAAAAACCTTCGGCCTCAGTAGGTGTGCATTCTGGAGATGGTTTCTATTTAATTTGATGGATCATAAACTCCATGGGCCTGCTCCTTCTCCTTTGTTTATTGGTCTTTCGGAATTTGCAGAAGGTGCATTACTCATTAGAAAACACATTCGGAAGGGAGGAAGGCAGGCAGTTGGGCACAGATTTCCTACATTCAAAGGGTCTCAGCTGTATTAATAATCCAATCCAATCGGGGTTTATGAATGCTGTTCATTCAGCCCAAGGAAAGGTTAAAAGGCGAAGGTTCCCCTTGCACATCTGTGCCAGTCGTTCCCGACTCCAGGGGGCGGTGCTCATCTCCGTTTCAAAGCTGAAGAGCCAGCGAACTGTTCCAGAGAACTCCGTGGTCATGTGGCCGGCATGACTCAATGCCGAAGGCGTACAGAATGCTGTTCCCTTCCCACCAAAGGTGGTTCCTATTTTTCTACTTGCATTTTTACGTGCTTTCGAACTGCTAGGTTAGCAGAAGCTGGGACAAGTCGCGGGAGCTCACTCCGTTACGCAGCACTAGGGATTCGAACCACCAAACTGCCAACCTTTCTGATCGACAAGCTCAGCGCCTTAGCCCCTGAGCTAGTGCGTCCCTGGTTCATATTTAGGCTGGCTTTTTTTCTTAACCCCAACCACCTTGTTCACCTGTTTTCTCTCTCGTCCTTCCGATGCAGGTGTCAGATTTTAGTCTTCCAGTTCCTTGGAGTAAGACCCATCGCGTTGTTTCTGTAATGTGCTGGACACACTTTTATTAAAAGGTGACTAAAACAAAATATTCCAAATATTGAAATTGCTAATAAATGCCAGTAGGCAGTCATGGTTTTTTTTTTAAAATACAAAGGGTTTCAGATAAAAAGGACGTTTAAATAATTTTAGTTGAATGAGAATTGTGATTTGATTTGATTTTGATTTGATTTTATTAAGTTTGTATGCCGCCCTATTCCCGAGAGACTCAGGGCGGCTAACAATAAAAAAGGGAGGGGGATACAAAAAAATAAAATAAAAAACAACAATTTAAAATTCTACAACAGCCGTAACCTCGAATGGGGCTGGATAGTTCAACAGCCCCAGGCCTGCCGGAACAGACAGGTCTTAACTGCTTTGCGGAAGGCCGGGAGGGTAGTGAGGGTCCGGATCTCCACGGGGAGATCGTTCCAGAGGGCCGGAGCAGCCACAGAGAAGGCCCTCCCCCGAGGAGTCGCCAGCAGCAACATTGGCCGGCAGATGGAATTCGGATACATTGATAGTAGTAAAATATATGAAGATTTCAGACGTAAATTGTACAAGTCAATAGGAAGGAAGTATATGTAATGATTGTGGTTGAAATGCACAAAAACTATTTGTAAGCAATCGACATGCTTTCTGAAAGATGATTCTTTTCTTTTTATATTTTGTTCAGTTTGTTAAATTGTTTGTTTTTATTTTATTTTTATATCCCCTCCCTTTTTATTGTAAGCCGCCCTGAGCAGGGGTGGGTTTCTTGCCCCGTTCCAACCAGTTCGGTTGGAACGAGGCCGGCGGCGTCCTCGCGCATGCACACGGTGCGCGCGTGCATGCACGCAGCACGTGCATGCGTACTAGCGTCTGCGCGATGCTCCAGCTGCTCCTGGAGGATCGCGCAGGCGCTGTATGCGTTCTGCGCATGCGTGGAAGCGCAGAATTCGTAAAAACCGGGTAAGGAGCGGGCGCGGGTGTGCGGGCGCGCGCGGGCGCGGGGGGGGGGCTTCGCCGTTCCCGGAAGTTACTTACTTCCGGGTTCGGCGACCAACCGGATCGCAGGGACCGGTGCGAACCGGTCGAAACCCACCCCTGGCCCTGAGTCTCTCGGGAATAGGGCGGCATACAAACCTAATAAATGAGTTAAAACAATAAAAAAAAACTCCACCCCCCTCCAAAAAAAAGCACAAAATATTCAGATGCAGAAAAACGTAACAGCATCTGAGAACGTGGCTTGTTTTCCTAGCATTCTTCTTGCTCCTTCAGGGCTCCTTCCTTGACTTGTAACCACTCGTTTAGCGACCGATGTTGCTACCCAGCACTGAAGAAAGTGACTTACGGCCGCTTTTCTCACTTGGGACTGTTGCAAATTTCCCCCTGGTCACATGCTCAAAATTCGGGTGCTTGGTGACTGTGTATTGATAGCAATAGCAGTTAGACTTATATGCCGCTTCATAGGGCTTTCAGCCCTCTCTAAGCGGTTTACAGAGTCAGCATATCGCCCCCAACAACAATCCGGGTCCTCATTTTACCCACCTCGGAAGGATGGAAGGCTGAGTCAACCCTGAGCCAGTGAGATTTGAACAGCCGAACTGCAGAACTGCAATCAGCTGAAGTAGCCTGCAGTGCTGCATTTAACCACTGCGCCACCTCGGCTCTTATGACGGTTGCAGGGTCCCAGGGTCCCGGGATCCCCCCTCCGGTAACCTTCCTAGCTGGTTTCCGAAAAACGAAGTCATTGGAGGAATACAGATTCCCTTAACGACCTCGCGGCTCATTTAACAACCGCAGTGATTCGCTTAACAACTGTGGCCAAAAAAGGTCGTACAATGGGGCAAAACCCACTTAGCGACCGCCTTGTTTAGCAACTGCCAGTTTTTGGCTCAGTTTTGGTCTTAAGGACCACAAATATCTGTTCCTGCTTTTTGGGGTTTGTGAATGCAATGAAGTTGCTTTTAATTTTGCTGGCTCTCTTCCAGAGACTCTTGTTAGAAAATCTAGTGTTTTTTGTTCCTTTGCTGCCCTCTTCTGGCTGTCTATTGCATTAAAACCTCTGATCCACTAAGTTCCCCTGGAAAGGGGCTTTTTCAAGAGGCAACTGGAACTTTTTTGTTTTCCTTTAAAGACACTTCACTTCTCATCCAAGAAGCTTCTTCAGCTCTGACTGGATGGATGGTAGGGAACGGAAGGATTTCTATTCCTTGCAGAATATAAACTTGCAAGCTCTGACTGGATGGTATATATAAATAATATAATGTTGTTAGTTGCGAAGCCGTGTCCAACCCATCGGGACCCCATGGGCGACGTTCCTCCAGGCCTTCCTGTCCTCTCCCATCCTCTGGAGACCATTGAAGCTCACGCCGGATGCTTCGGTGACTCCATCCAGCCACCTCCTTCTCTGTCATCCCCTTCTTCTTTTGCCCTCCATCATTTCCAGCATGAGGCTCTTCTCCAGGGAGTCCTTCCTCCTTCTCATCAGGTGGCCAAAGTACTTGAGTTTCCTCTTCAGGATCTGGTCAGGGTTGATCTCCTCTAGACCGACCGGTTGGATGGCCTTGCAGTCCAAGGGACTCAATGCAGGAGTCTTCTCCAGCACCAGAGTTCAAAGGCCTCCATTCTTTGGCGCTCAGCCTTCCTTATGGTCCAACTTTCACAGCCATCCATTGCAACTGGGGAAACCAGAGCCTTGACTAGACACACTTGTGTTGGCAGAGTGATGTCTCTGCTTTTTAGTATGCTGTCTAGGTTTGCCATAGCTTTCCTCCCCAGGAGCGTGCATCTTTTAATTTCTTGACTGCAGTCGTTGGCTGCAGTCAATTATATTAT
The DNA here is from genome assembly GCF_009769535.1 of Thamnophis elegans. Taxonomy (NCBI): domain Eukaryota; kingdom Metazoa; phylum Chordata; class Lepidosauria; order Squamata; family Natricidae; genus Thamnophis; species Thamnophis elegans. The sequence goes on along the minus strand of NC_045556.1, from coordinate 4,685,412 downwards.
TATATTATATAATAATATAAATTCTTCCCCACCATCCAGTCAGAGCTGGAGAAGCTTCTTGGATGAGAAGTGAAACATCTTCAAAGGAAAACTAGAAAGTCCAGTTGCCTCTTGAAAAAAACACCTTTGGGATAACCATGACCTGGAGGACTGAGAATCACCATAGATCTCTTGAAAGATTTTTTCCCCTCTACTTTCATTCCATTGGGCCCATTTTCAAGCGGGACCTGAGAAAAGCTATTGAAGCTTTTTATTCCCATCTCCACCCCAAATCTCGGCCAAAATCTCCTGCATGAATAAAAATACAAGGGAGAGAAAAATCAGCTCTGGGAATGTTCCCCATTTCCAGCATCACAGCATATTTAAAGCATGCCACTCCAAGAACCAGGCTTTATTTTTGTAGTATAATAAATTGTGCCGTTTATGTTTCAGATTTATATAGCTGCTTCCCTCACATCTATGACTCTTGAGTTGTTTACACACAGTGGAAAGAATTTAAAACAACCAACAACGCAACAATTAAAAAAAAGAATATAAAAGCATATCAAAAAGTTGTCATGCATCATAAAAAAAATGTGAAATTCACAACTGAGATAATCACATTTATTAATAAGACTCGGTACTACCCCCGTACAGATTTTTCCCATTTTTTTCCCCACTGCTTTTCTTTTTCTTTTAAAATATAACCACTCTGCTTTGAAGGTCTTTAAAAATAAACAAATGGAGGCTGTGAAGCAGAAACGTAATTAAGAGGAATATAAGTGAACGCAATAAAATAACTATCACAGCCGGGAACCACAAGACAGCTTCAAAACAACAAACGGCAAACATCAGTCACAACCTAAAGCCACCTGGAGGAAAGATTTCGGTAATCATAAAAAGAGATTTTCCTTCACACCTCAACTTTAGCAAGTACCATCAAAACTATTCAGGACAGGAAATTCCACAATCAAGGGCTGAATGCTTTTTAGGACCGGAAGTGCTGAGGGTGAGCTGGAAGCAAAAGTATTGGGGGCAAAAAAAACACCCCTCACCCCCAATGCTTTAAAGACATTTTCTGAAGGAGGGAAGATGGTGAAACCCATCTAAATTAATATATATACATATTCAGGAGTTTAGGACCACTTTTTCAGACGAACAGAGTTTAGTAAAAAGTTTCACATTATTATTATTATAATTTGTTGCATAATCAGCCAGATGTTTCCACTGGGATGGACTTGGGATTTTTATCCACCTATCAACTCCTGTCCAAAGACCTGGGAAAGACAGATGTGGTTGTTTGATAGTGCTGACATTATCACTGCGGAATGTGGGCACTGCACACCAAGACAACTAGACACAAGGACAGTTTTTTTTCCCCCGAATGCCATCACTCTGCTAAACAAATAAAGGCTGCATTACTACTACTATAAGCCTTCTCATCGTTCCTACCACCCATCTCCTCCCACTTATGACTGCAGGACTGTAACTGTGTTGCTTGTATCTTTACGATTTACATCAATATTGTTTCCTGGTTGGTTATTTGTACTATATGACTATAATTAAGTATTGCATCTTATGATCCTTGATGAATGTATTTTATTCTCCTTTTGTACACTGAGAGCATCTGCACCAAAGACAAATTCCTTGTGTGGCCAATCACACTTGGCTGATAAAGAATTCTATTCTATTCTTTCCTTACTCTATTCTATTCCTATTCTCTTCTTTTCTTATTCTATTCTATTCCTATTTCTTTCTATTATATTCTATTCTTTCCTTATTCTATTCTATTCCTATTCCTTTCTATTCTATTCTTTCCTTATTCTATTCTATTCCAATTCCTTTCTATTCTATTCCAATTCCTTTCTATTCTATTCTTTCCTTTCCTTATTCTATTCTATTCCTTTCTATTCTATTCTATTCTATTCTTTCCTTTATTCTATTCCTATTCCTTTCCATTCCATTCCATTCCATTCTATTCTATTCTAGGTAAAGCTGCCTTTTGCAACTGACTGGTACAATTTTGTGATACTGGTACAATGCCAATGGTGTTCCATTCAGAATAGAGCTGAAAGGGGCCTTGGAGATCTTCTAGTCCAACCCCCTGCTCAAGCAGGAGACCTTATGGTTCCACCACAAAACCGCGGTAGACTAAAGCGCGCTCGCCGAAAGCGCGTATGTGACGTCATCACAGCGCGACGAAAACAGCACGCTGTGAGCGGTAAAGTTAAAATTAACACGTAAATCTAAACCTAACCCCCACAAACCTAACCCTTAACCTAACCCTAAACCTAACCCTTAACCTAACGCTAAACCTAATGCTAACCCTTAACCTAACCCTAAACCTAACCCTAATGCTTAACCTAACCCTAACCCTAACCTTTACGTGAATCGGCTTGCTTTAAAAGCGCTTTTTAAAGCGCCCTTTTTTCTCCGCGGTCGTATTTGTCGCGCTGCTGATGACGTCAGGTACGCGCTTTCATCGAGCGCGCTTTAGTGGACCGTGGTTTTGTCGTGCCACGGACCTTATACCATTCCAGACAGGTGGCTGTCCAGTCTTTTCTTAAAAACCTTCTGTGATGGAGCACCCACAACTTCTGGTGGCAAGCTGTTCCGCTGGTTAATTGTCCTCACTATCAGGAAGTTTCTCTTTAGTTCCAGGTTGCTCCTCTCCTCGATTCGTCTTCAAGTGGTGCTCCAGAAATTGTGCGACGGCGGTTATTCTGACTGATCCCACAATCAACCAGATGTTTAGCTTGGATTTGGCAATTTTGTCCCCCCTACTGAGTCCTTCCCAAAGACTTGGGATAGACAGATGTTTGTGGCTGTTTGATGATGTTGACGGTATTGTAGGAAGTAAGCCAAGTCCAGATGCCTTTTGCAATTGAACGATGGGGATTTTGTCGATTGCAAAAACCAGCTCAGAACTTCTCTCTTGCAATAATAGGTTTGATGCCATCAAAGGTCATTTGCAACACATTTAATAAATTATAATGGTTTGGCGTCATCGTTTGATGGCGCTAAAGGTATCACCTGAGCTGCAAGTGGTTATTATGGCTTTGGCGCACAGCCAGACAAATGTTCAGACTGGACGTGGCATTTTCATCCACCTATTAATTATTACTATTATTAGGCACGAAGTATTTTCTTGCGAGGTCATCTGTAGGCACCATGACGCAGCAAAGTAAATAAGGATAACTAGCTTTCATTTGAAGCAACCTCTCCGCTTTGAAAATAATGTTTGGTTAATTGAATGGAAGACTCCTTCCCCCCCCCCTTCCCCCCATTTTCACACCTCTGCAGATATGGATGCAGCTACATACCCAGTGGGATTACAAAGGAAAATTGTCTCCTTGGATGCAATTGCTCTGGAAATGGATAGGTTGGGTTTGTTTTTTAAAATCTTCAGAGAATGATATCTCAGTTTACCAGCTTTTATTTTGGAGCTCAGATTTGCTGGTTTTAATTTGTTTCTAATGAGCACGCGTGCTGTGATATTCACTGGCCCACTTATACATGTTCCGAAGGTAGAAGTCTGAATTCAGTGCCAGTGGCACATAATTGTAAACATGTATAAAAAACATGCATAAAAACATGTATAAAAAAACATGAGGCGGTGGCTCAGTGGCTAAGTCGCTGAACTTGTCGATCGGAAAGGTCGGCAGTTCGGCGGTTCAAATCCCTAGCGCCGTGTAACGGAGGGAGCTCCCGTGACTTGTCCCAGCTTCTGCCAACCTAGCAGTTCAAACGCACGGTAAAAGTGCAAGTAGAAAAATAGGAACCACCTTTGGTGGGAAGAGTGTTCCGTGCGCCTTCGGCGTTGAGTCATGCCGGCCACATGAACACAGAGACGTCTTCGGACAGGGCTGGCTCTTCGGCTTTGAAACGGAGATGAGCACCGCCCCCTAGAGTCGGGAACGACTAGCACATATATGCGAGGGGAACCTTTACCTTTTACTATAAAAAAACCCCCAGCTAAAATGAGATTTTGGTAGGCCCAGAAGCCCATGGAAAGCTTTTTCCACAGGGAAGTATTGTGTTAATATCTATCTATCTATCTATCTATCTATCTATCTATCTATCTATCTATCTATCTATCATCTATCTATCTCTATCTCTACAGTATATCTATCTATCTATCTATCTCATCTATCTATCTCATCTATCTATCTATCTATCTATCTCTGCAGCATATCTATCTAATCTATCTATCATCTATCTATCTCTACAGTATATCTATATCTATCTATCTATCTATCTATCATCTATCTATCTCTACAGTCTATCTATCTATCTATCATCTATCTATCTATCCATCCATCCATCCATCCATCCATCCATCCATCCATCCATCCATCCATCCATCCATCTATCTATCCCAAATGTGTTTGTGTCAACTGCCCTTAAAAATGTGTCCTCTTGCAAGTCACCCTATTCTTTCCAACAGGGTCCCACATAACGTTTGCTCTGGCTTAGATCCCAACTCCCATTATCCCCAGCGAGCCTCAGACCAATAAACACCTACACAAGGGTGGGTTTTGATGATGTCAGCTCCCATCATCATTTCACTAGGAAACAGGGCACCAAGTTGGCGAACTATCTAAGTTGGTCCCCTCACTGTAAAATCAAATCCCATCGTCCCATCCCTGTGGGGATGATGGGACCTGAAGTCCTCTTGAAGAGAGGGAGGAATGGAAGTAGAAGATGCTTTTGGAAGCTCTAAGAGCCCAACCTCATTCTCTTGGGGATGATGGGATCTGGAGAATCCTTATTTGGGGGAGAGGTGGTCCTTCTCTACCAGGGACTTCCTCATCCATGGAGAAGGCAGGTGCTGGAGACCCTGTTGGGAGGGGGAAGGTAGTGACTTCCCTACAGGAGATCTCCCCCCAACCTTGGGGATGATGGGTGCTGGAATCCTCCTTGGAGAAGCAGCCCATTCCACATTGAGACCCTCTCTATCCTTGGGAACAAAGGCCCCGGAATGCCCCAGGGGGGCAGACAGCCCCTTCCCCACTGGGGACCCCCCCCTCTATCAGAGACCCCTCCCTCCTTGGGAACGATGGGCACTAGAGTCCTTATTCAGGGTTCTTTTTGGGAGGAAGCAATCCCTTCCCTCTCAGGACCCTTTCATCCTGGGGGACGATGGGCGCTGGAGTCCCTATTTGGGGAGAGAGTCAATCTCTTCTCCTTCGGGATCACCTCCCTCCTTGGGGACCATGGGCTCTGGAGTCCTCCTCCCCTCCCCCGACTGGCTCAAGCGGCCGCTCCTTTCCTCCCACGGCCCGGCCCGGGCCCCCCTCCCCCCTTGGGAACGATGGGCACTAGAGTCTTTATTCCAGGTTCTTTGGGGGGAGAAGCAGCCCCTTCCCTACCAAGGCCGTGGATGGGCCCTGGAGTCCCTATTCTGGGAGAGTCAATCCCTCCTCGGGGACCATGGGCTCTGGAGTCCTCCTCCCCTCCCCCGACTGGCCCAGGCGGCCGCCCCCTCCCTCCTTCGGGGCGGGGGAAGGGGCGGGGGAAGGGGCGGCCCGGCGGGGCTCGGCGGGGCTCGGGTGGGGCCGGCGGGGCTGGGCCGGGCTGGGGTTGGGGCGGCGAAGGCCTGGAGCGGCGCGGCGATGCGGCCAGGATGGCCGTCTCGGGGCTGAAGGCCGAGCTGCGCCTTCTCGAGTCCATCTTCGGCCGCGACCACGAGCGCTTCCGCATCGCCTCCTGGAAGCCCGACGAGCTGCATTGCCTCTTCGTGCCCCCCGGCGGCCCCGGCCCGGCCCCGCCGCCCGCGCCGCTCGCCATCCACTGCAACATCACGGTGCGCTGGGGACGGGGGGGGGGGCAGGCGGGGGTCTCCCTCGGGTCTCCCCCCTCCCTCTGGCAGGCTCCCTCCAACCCCCCTCCGAGGAATGGGGGGGGCTTCCTCCCTAATCCTTCCCACCCCCTCCCAGGCGCCCGTGGGGAGGGGGAGGGGGGCGTTGGGGCGCAGGGAGACTCTCGGCCCCCACTTCAAAGAGAGATCCCTACCGGGGGTCTCCGAAGGACGACCCCCCCTCTCCCTAGGGTCTCCTCTGGGAGCCGGGGGGGGGGGAGACAGAAAGCCTGCCTCGAGGGGAAGGGGGCGGCATTCTTCTTTTTGGCGGGGGGCGGCGGGGGGAAGAAGCGCCGCCACCCGCCTCTGAACTCTGCGTAGGCTCAGAGGCTGGAGCCCTTCGCGGGCCCGGCTGGCAGGAGAAAGCTTAGAAAGGTGGGGTGGAAGGAGGGGCGTTCTGTCTAGATGACCTCGAGCTCCCTCCCAAGGAGCGGGTGGGTGGGTGGGAGAGAGAGAGAGAGGACTACATGTCCCATCTTAGAGACCCTCCGTGGGAGAAAATCTGGCTGGTGGGGGGACGGGGGGTGGGTGGGAAGTGACTTCCCATTCAGATCTCTCTCTCTCTCTCTCTGTCTCCGGAAATCGGGGTTTCGAACTCCCAAAAGTTTTGAAAAGCGGGTTGGGGAAAAGAAAAAAAGGAAATCCCCCCCCTCCTTTGCTTTAAGCAAACATTGTAACTCTCGTCTCGGTTTTGCAACAAAACAGGAAGGCCAAACATTGGAAAACGCCTGCGACACTCTTAGCTGCTGCTTCCGCTCCGACTTCTGACTTTTAAAAAGGGGTGGGCTGAGGGGGAGGGGACAAAGGTCTTTCCACACACCCCCTCCTCCCCCCTTTTGCCCCCCCTCCAGGGTCAAGGAGGTTGTTTCTGACTGTAGAATTCAAAAGCTGGTTAGTATTGCAAGTAACTTGAGTGGGGGGTGGGAGAGGGGAAAAAAAAACCCTTTCCTTTAACTAATGCAGGTTGTCCTGCACTTACGACCAGAATCCAGCCGAAACTTTCAGTTGCGTAAGGAAGTCCTTTTGAGTTCCGTTGAGTTTTGAGACCTTCCTTGCCACCGTTGTTAAGTGAATTATGCCGGTAGTTAAGCAAGGAATCTGTGAAGCGAATCCAGCTTCCCCATTGATGTTTATCAGAGAGGTCGCAAAACGGGGTGACCGTCGTATGTAGGGGTCAGTTTCCGAGCGGCTGACTTTGAATCATCCTGACCACGCGACGGTCGTAAGGGTGAGAAACGGCCACATTTTTCAGGGCCAGGGTGACGCCGAGCGGTCGCTCAACGGACTGTCCTAAGTCGAGATTCATTTGGCCAGCTGGAAAGAGGTGGATTTGCTGGCAAAAAATATCTTTTAAGCTTGGCATTAAGGAGGATGTGCCCAGAGACTCCGGTTGAATTAAAGGAAGTGAGGTAGGCATAAGCCCTTCCTACCTATCTACCTACCCGGAGGAAAAGTTAAAGATTTTTTTTGCCAGGGAAAAAAGATTGTGTAACCTTTGGAGATCTCTCAAGTGCCTTGCCACTTCCAAACAACCCACCCACCCCCTTTTCAGATGAGCTTCCAATGTGTCTAAGGTGGCATTATGGGGGGGGGGAGGAGAGGGGGGGTAGAATTGGGCACAAAGGACAGATCCTTCTTTGGAACCATTCGGATTTAATCCAAATGCCCAATTAAAAACAACAACAACACAGCTCATTGCCTTTGGGATAACAACGTCAAGCCTTTGTGCAACCACACCGGAAATCTGGCTTTTCTGGTCGAGACACACACACACACACACACACGCCCCCTCCCCTCGCTCTTGATGTCTTGACCCACTTTCGATTTTGATCGAGGGTTTAAAACGGTAGGAAACCGTGACGTTTGACGTTCTGACGTTGGCATTAGCTTGCCCGGGCAGAGCGAGAGGGTGAGTAAACCCTCTTGGCTTCAGAGGGCCCTGCTTAGATTTTGCATGGGCTAAACTGGAATCCTGTAAGAACTCGTCCCAGTTTTGCCCGGACAGGGAAAAAGCCTGGTTTTGGCAGGGATCCTGTTTTGGCAGGTAGAAACCACCCCCCCCCCCCTTGTAGATTACAAGCGTTCTACGGCTGGCTCCAATTTCCCCTCTGTCGTATGGGATCAGGAATGACAATTTGGATTAAATCCCTAGCATCATTGGCTTAAAAGCGGTGATCTATATGTAAGGGAGGGAATTTTTAAAGGTTAAGTACGTTGATCCTCAACATTTCCGTTGCTAAGTGGTACAGGTGTTCATAGAGTGGAGCCCCATGTTACGACCCGTGTTTTACGGCGTTTTCGAGCGAGTCGTTGTGGTTGCTAAGCCCATTGGGCCTCCTCCGTTGACTTTGCTGGACGGAAGCTGGCTGGGAAGTTGGCAAGGGATGGTCACGTGATTTTGGGACAATAGAACCACCCTAAGTACAGATTAACAGAGTTGGAAGGGACCTTGGAGGTCATCTAGTCCAACCCCCGGCTAAGCAGGAGATCCTACGCCATTTCACAGATTTAACAGAGTTGGAAGGGACCTTGGAGGTCATCTAGTCCAACCCCCAGCTAAGCAGGAGATCCTACGCCATTTCACAGATTTAACAGAGTTGGAAGGGACCTTGTTGGTCATCTAGTCCAACCCCCTGCTCAAGCAGGAGATCCTACGCCATTTCACAGATTTAACAGAGTTGGAAGGGACCTTGTAGGTCATCTAGTCCAACCCCCTGCTCAAGCAGGAGACCCTACACCATTTCTGAGAAATGACAGTCCAATCTCTTCTTGAAAGCCTCCAGTGATGAAGCTCCCACAACTTTTAAATAACAGAATAACAGAGTTGGAAGGGACCTTATGGGTCATCTAGTCAACCCCCCCGCCAAGCAGGAGACCCTACACCATTTCTGACAAGTGGCAGTCCAGTCGCTTCTCGAAAGCCTCCAGTGCTGACCTTGGGACAATGCAACCGTCATAAATGTGAGAACTGGTCACGAGCCCCTATTTTGTTTTCAGCGCGGTTATAACTTTGAACCGGTCAAGAAAAGAACGGCTATAAGTCCAGCGCTACCTGTGTTTATCATGGTTGGGGAGAACATTCAATTACGGCACAAAGGCAGTTATTGATTGTGGTGGTGGGGTGTTATGCATGTATTTAATTTGGGAGGGGGGGTACAGAAAAGCATTTGGTCCTAAAAGATAGAATCTTGTAAAGGACAGAGGGAGGGGGCAACTTGCTTTGGGGATGGGGGAGAATTTGCCTGGAGCATGGCATGGTGTTCAGTGAACAACTAGGGGGGGGGCTGCCTGTAGCTCAAAAATTATCTTGTCTGCCTTTGGCTTTTTTACAATTAGCCAACATGGTTTCTGCCTTTTGAAACCAGCCAGAAAATAGGAGCTTAATCCCTAAAGGCAAAGTTTAAAATACTCCCCTGGTCATTCTTGACTTTTCTTGGCAATAATACGGAAGAGCTTTGATGTTGCTGCTTATTTCATTTTTCCCCAGTTTTTCCCAATTGAAACTCCCTTTCTGGCACACCAACCAATAACCAGCCTCCTTGGTCTGGGTGCTATTCCCCCAAACCCCCTTTTGTGGGGAATTAAACTAGGAGATCGGCTCTGTGGCGCTTCCTTACCGAGGCCCTGCTTTTCACCATCAAAATATTTTCCTTTTCCTGACCTGCCTCGAAATAGTTCTTGGGAGGGAAGCCAAGAGACTGGGAAGCCCCTGGCAGGAATTCTGGCTTCCCAAGAGCACAAAGCAAACTCCTTGTCCCGACAAATTGACTATGAATTCTGCTCATTCACTTCCAGAAAAATCTTTCAAGGGAGGATTTACAGTCACAGACCTTATCTGGCTTGGAGAGCTGCCAGGCCGATCTCTGCAGAACTTGGCAAGGAGTCTCGGAGAGTCAGGAACCAATTAAGCAAACTAATGGTCTCCTGCAAACTCCACTCCCCTTTCGCTCCTCTTTTATTTCCTCTGGGAGGGTCCATTTATTGTCCACCTGTGGCCTTACTCCCAAGTCGACCCCTGTTCCTTAGCTGTTCCCTTCGTCTGGCAGCTCTGTGCATGCGCACACTGGGAACAGGCTCCAGCTGTTCTTCTGCCTCACTGATGTCTGACTCTGAAGGCAGCTGATAACTGTCAGACGGCCCTGGCCCCCTCTCTGCCTCCGACACAGAGCCCTCCTCAGAGCCTTCCCCAGGCTCCAGGACTGGCCCATGTTCCTCCCCAGCCTCCTCACTGTCCGAGTCTGCTGCTGCCAGTTTCGCAGGCCACTGGCGGGCCACAGCAAATTCCATGGGAGGTAGGGAACCATTTTGGGAATGCTGTTCTAGTGAGACAGGAGCGTAAGATCGAGCAATGGTGAGTGGCAGAGAATCGCAGGAAGTTGTGGATAGGAGATTCCTTGGTTTGGAGATTGCGTTGAGCCAAAGTCAAAATATATTGGCAGGAAGTGCAGAGAGGCTAGGAGGGAAGAGTCCAAAAATCTCAAGGAGGCTGGCAGAGATCCCCCGGGGGTTGAACGAAAATGAATAAATAATCAAGATCATCCCAGATTTGAACAGAGATCAGGATTAGTGCTGGGACATAAATATCCGGCTCTCCTGCTCATTAGGGACACTGTGGCTCAGTGGCTGAGATGCTGAGCTTGTCGATCAGAAAGGTCGGCAGTTCGGCGGCTCGAATCCCTAGCGCCGCGTAACGGAGTGAGCTCCCGTGACTTGTCAAGACTGTTGTAGGGACGGTGGAGGTCAGTTTTGGTAGAAGGTTGAAGATGTTCCTTCTTTTGGGACTCTCTTGTTGCGTCCTTTCCCGGAGAAAGGAAAATGCCCATCGTTCCTTAGCCCTGAGATTTATGTACAGCTTTTCTTTCCCGTGATGCCTTCTGGGTATTTAGAACTGCACTTCCTATCCCCCCTAGTTAGCGCCGTAGAAGGACAAAGCTATTGTCAGACAATGCGTGTTGCTGGGCTGGTCAGCCGTCCTTGAACAGCGGGCTTCTGTGGCCTTGATAGACACCGGGTCACCAAAACAGGAATTTCAAATCAAATGCGTCTTCGGCCTAATTGGCACACGGCCGGCTGGAATTGCCGTATGGAGGAAACGGTGGCCTTCGTGCCAGGAAGAGAAATAGATATTCTGGTTGGACCGAGCAGAATTTTCCTCAGTCTTAGCAACTTCAAGGTGGGTGGACATTAACTCCCAGAATTCCCCAGCTGGCAACGCAACAGCCACACAATTCCCTTCACCACTGCAGATTCTCATTATAAAGGCACTTTATAAGACCTGGGTAAGGCCACACTTGGAATCCTGCATTCAGTTTTGGTCGCCACGATGTAGAAAAGATGTGGAGACTCTAGAAAGAGTGCAGAGAAGAGCAAGAAAAGATGGTTAGGGGACTGGAGGCTCAAACATATATGAAGAGCGGTTGCAAGAACGAAAAGAAGGACCAGGGGAGACATGATAGCAGTCTTCCGATATCTTAGGGGTTGCCACAAAGAAGAGGGAGTCAAACTATTCTCCAAGGCACCCGAGGGTAGATCAAGAAGCAATGGGGGGAAACTAATCAAGGAGAGAAGCAACTTAGAACTAAGGAGAAATTTCCTGACAGTCAAAACAATTAATCAGTGGAACAGAAGCTGCCTCCAGAAGCTGTAAATATTCCAATACTGGAAGTTTTTAAGGAGATGTTGGATATCCATTTGTCTGAAGTAGTGTAGGGTTTCTTGTCTAGGCAGCGGGTTGGACTAGAAGATCTCCAAGGTCCCTTCCAACTGTATTCTATTCTATTCCTATTCTGTTCTATTCTATTCTAATATATTCTATTCCATTCTATTCTATTCTAATATAATCTATTCTATTCATATATTCTATTCTAATATAATCTATTCTATTCTAATATATTATATTATATTGTAATATAATCTATTCTAATGTCTGTTCTATTCTAATCTATTCTATTCTAATATATTCTAATCTATTCTACTCTAATATATTCTATTCTATTCTAATATAATCTATTCTAATGTCTGTTCTATTCTATTCTAATATATTCTAATATAATCTATTCTATTCTAATATAATCTATTCTATTCTAATATAATCTATTCTATTCTAATATAATCTATTCTATTCTAATATAATCTATTCTAATGCCTGTTCTATTCTATTCTAATATATTCTATTCTACTCTATTGTAATATATTCTATTCTAATATAATCTATTCTATTCTAATATCATCTATTCTATTCTAATATCATCTATTCTATTCTAATATCATCTATTCTAATGCCTGTTCTATTATATTCTATTCTAATATATATCTATTCTTAGCAAGTGTGTATGTGTGTGGGGGAGTCATATAATCAAGCATGACTCATTCCAATTCTGGTCATCAGTGGCGGGCTCCCTGCAGAATCCGAACCCAACTCCAAGGCAAGGCCAACGGAAGTTGTGCCCGGGTGATGTCACGCCCCGGTCTCTGTGCATGGAGTTTGCTGTGTCGCATGCCACAAACAAGATGTGCTTCAAAGGGGAATTGTTTGTTGCAGCTGGGACAGAGCATTGTATTCAGGCAAAAAAAATCCTTACGCAGTTGAGCTCTCGAGCCGTCAACACCCTGGATAAAAAATAAATAAATAAATCAGCCAGGCCAATTTGTCCCTGGGCAGAATCATCCTTTCACATCACAGGGATGATGCACTTCAGAACTTTTGGGATGCGGGCGAGGGGTGGCACCCCAGCTGACCTTGGCTCACCTTAGAGCCGTGATGGCAAAACCCATGGCACGCATGTCACAGGTGGCACGCAAAGCTCTGTGGGCACGTGAGCCGTTGCCCCAGCTCAGCTCCACCGCACATGTGCACACGCCTCCCGCCGGGCAGCTGATTTTCGGCTCTCTGCTGCGCATGCACGGGGGGTATGTCTAGCTTAATGAAACTTGTGGACTTCAACTCCCAGAATTCCTCAGCCCATCACGGCTGGCTGAAGAAACTCTTGAGAATCAAAATCCACAAGTTGCAAAGTTGGCAAGTTGAGTGGTCTAGGATCTTCCCAAGACGCAACCAACTAGCAAAACCGATGCAGGGTGACATTTAAACAACCTTGATGATTCGCTTAACAACCTGGGGGGGGGGGGAAAGTGGGCGCAGCTCAATTAATGACCACATTGCTTAACGATGGAAGTTCCTGCGGACCGCAATTGAAGTCGTTAAATCAAGGACTTCCTGTAATACAGGCCATTTCAAGGTGATCCATCAAAGGTTTTGGTCTCCACGATGTAGAAAAGATGTGGAGACTCTAGAAAGAGTGCAGAGAAGAGTAATAAAGAGGATTAGGGGACTGGAGGCTCAAACATATGAAGAACAGTTGCAGGAACTGGGGATGTCTAGTTTAATGAAAAGAAGGACCAGGGGAGACATGATAGCAGTCTTCTGATATCTCAGGGGCTGCCACAAAGAAGAGGGAGTCAAGCTATTCTCCAAATCACTTGAGGGTAGAACAAGAAGCAATGGGTGGAAACTAATCAAGAGAAGCAACTTAGAACTAAGGAGAAATTTCCTGCAAGTTAGAACAATTAATCAGTGGAACAATTTGGCTCCAGAAATTGTGAATGCCCCAACACTGGATGTTTTTAAGAAGATGTCGGATAACCATTTGTCTGAAGTGGTGTAAGGTTTCCTGCCTGAGCAGGGGGCTGGACTAGAAGACCTCCAAGGTCCCTTCCAACTCTTGTTATTCTATATATCTTGATTGCCAAGGGTGCAAATGCCTTTTTTTTTTTTGCCAAGGGCGGTAGAGTTTCTCCTGGTGACTGTGAAGTCAAGATAGGTTTCTTTTTTTTCCCCGTCTGTGAAGTAAGATAAACAGAAACTCCTTCACGCTGCCCAGGAAGGAATCATAGCTTCCTATTTCGGGGCACGAAATGTCTCTTTCGTTTTCGGCCTCTGTGGGCTTCCCCGGGTGAAGGCAGGGCTGGTTGCGTCGGGCATCGAACAAGCAGATTTGAATCCTGAGATGAATCGGCGGCGTTGATTTCCTGGGGGGGGCCACCATCTCATTTCTAGAATTCCTGGAAGGGATGCGAAGGCGTTCAGGGGTTTGACTGTGCTAAGCGGTTTATTCTCCCTAAAAATGCAGGAGTCCTACCCATCATCCTCGCCAATATGGTTTGTGGAATCAGATGACCCCAACTTGACCTCAGTCCTGGAGCGATTGGAGGATATTAAAAGCAATACTTTGGTAAGGAGTCTTATTCTTGAGCTTGCTTTATTCCGGAAGGGGGGAGGCCTCGGGTTCAAATCTGGGAAGGACTCGGTTTTGAATGGAGTTCAACTCGGAGAGATTACCCTCACACACACACCACCACCCCAATCAGTGGCGGGATTCAAATAATTTAACCACCAGTGGAACGCTGGTTTTCTTCGAGTTACAATCTTGAGTTAGAATCATTGGGGCAATTCTCTGTCCTGATGACCAGCTGGGTAGGCGTGGCTCGGGGGGGGGTTCATGTGATTGGGTGGGCGTGGCCAACTCAACGTCACTCAGGTCAATGGGCGCTTCACCTTGGAGAGTCAGTTTCTGTAAAGCAGGGCAATAAAGATGAGGCTAGAAACAACACCAGAATGTCTCCTTCCTGCCTTCCTTACAGGATTAGCCCTGTAAAGTGGGAAAAAACACAAAAGGAGATTTCTTCCAACAACCGGTTCTCCGAACTGCTTAGAAAGTTAACAACCGGTTCTCCCGAATAGGTGCGAGCCGGCTGAATCGCACCACAGCCCCCGATCCAGCAAAGCCCTTCTCAAAATAACCATGATCTCTTCCGTGGCACGACAAAACCGCGCTCGACTAAAACGCGCCCGATTAAACCGCGTCGCTGACGTCATCAACAGGGCGACAACAGCGAGCGCGGAGAAAGAAGGGCGCTTTAAATAGCGCTTTGAAAGCAAACCGATTCAAGTTAAGGTAAGGGTTAGGTTTAGGATAAGGTTTAGGGTTAGGTTTAGGATAAGGTTTAGGGTTAGGTTAAGGGTTAGGGTTAGGTTAAGGGTTAGGTTAAGGGTTAGGGTTAGGTTAAGGGTTAGGTTTAGGGTTAGGTTTAGGATAAGGTTTAGGGTTAGGTTAAGGGTTAGGTTTAGGGTTAAGTTAAGGGTTAGGGTTAGGTTTAGGATTAGGTTTAGGGGGGTTAGGTTTAGGTTTAGGGGTTAATTTTAGGTTTAGCGTTTACAGCGTGCTTTTTTCTCCGCGCTGTTGTCGCGCTGTGATGACGTCAGCTACGCGGTTTCGTCAAGCGCGCTTTAGTCGAACGCGGTTTTGTGGTGGAACCCATCTCTTCGGGTCAATACTGTGTTTTAATTACTAACACCTGAGCTAAATAACATTCGCAAATCCTTCAGCAACGGCAAGCCACGAAATGAATAAACTCTGCCGGAGGTGGGGAAAAAACCTGCCTGCCGTGTGCCACATGGGGGGGGAAAAAACATTTTTGCAAACCACTTAAAAGAGGGTTATTATTTTGATTTGCATCCCAACGTTCTCCGTTTACAGGAGAAAGCAGGGAGGGAAATCTCTCTTTGCAAACATGGTTTCCAGCACCTTGAAGGCCCAGGAGGTAGAAATTTTTTAAAAAAGAAGAAGAACAGCTTCCTTCTCTTATCACTGTCCTGCAGAGCTGGATCCTATCCTGGCTTCTGTTTTCCCTTTTCCCTTTCGTCATGCTGCAGAACTCTAACAAGACTTTTTTTTATATATTATTATTGGCAAACGTAATTGTCTCCCTGCTGGCACTTAGAATCCATTTTAATGTTTGCATAAGCAGCAATTAGATTCTTGAATTGCTTTCCCTAAGCCACCTGCCAAAGGTTTTGTTTTCAAAGGCTGGAGAATCATTGACTAATCCCAAGGACTCGCTGCCTATGGAGAACTACAGGAGTTGCAGGCAGTTCTCGACTTACGACCACAAATTTCTGCGGCTAAGCAAGGTGGTAATTAAGTGAGTCATAACTGCTGAGCGAATCAGAGCAGTGAATCGCCAGACATTAAGCAAACCTAGGGTTCCTCATTGACTTTGCGGGCTGTGAAGGTCACAAACAGCAATTGCGTGAGCCCGGAACTCTTGAGCCGTCATAAATGCATGCCCTGTGCCCAGATTTTGACCATGTGACTCTGAAGATCAAGTGATAGTCTCTTCTGACGACCTAGGCTTCCCCAGCAGCACAAAGCCGAGTCCTCATCCTGATAAACCTTTTTATTTAAAAAATAAAAAGGGCGAGTTGGCTATGGCGAATTGACTATGGCGAGTTGGCCATTGTGAGTTGATAATGGCAAGTTCACTATGGTGAGTTGGCCATTGTGAGTTGGCCATAGCGAGTTGGCCACTGTGAGTTGATAATGGCAAGTTGGCCATGGCAACTTGACTGGTGAGTTGGCCATTGTGAGTTGATAATGGCAAATAGACTATGGTGAGTTGGCCTTTGTGAGTTGGCCATTGTGAGTTGATAGTGGCAAGTTGGCCATGGCAAATTGACTATGGTGAGTTGGCCATTGTGAGTTGATAATGGCAAATAGACTATGGTGAGTTGGCCTTTGTGAGTTGGCCATAGTGAGTTGATAATGGCAGGTTGGCCATGGCAACTTGACTATGGTGAGTTGGCCATTGTGAGATGATAATGGCAAGTTGACTATGGTGTTGGCCATTGTGAGTTGGCCGTAGCGAGTTGGCCATTGTGAGTTGATAATGGCAAGTTGGCCATGGCAACTTGACTATGGTGAGTTGGCCATTGTGAGTTGATAATGGCAAATAGACTATGGTGAGTTGGCCATAAGCGAGTTGGCCATTATGAGTTGGCCATGGTGAGTTGATAATGGCAAATAGGCTATGGTGAGTTGGCCATAGCAAGTTGGCCATGGCAAATTGATTATGGTGAATTGACTATGGCGAGTTGGCTGTGGTAAATTGTGAATTGTCATAGACCCAACCATGGATGCCCCTTTAAATCTCTTTCCCCCCTCCCCCCCCGCAGCTTCTCCAGCAGCTGAAGCGCTTGATATGTGACCTCTGCCGGCTCTACAACCTCCCCCAACATCCGGATGTCGAGATGTTAGATCAGCCTTTGCCGTCTGGCCAGGTAAAAAGTCCCCGATGAAACATCTTTAGGGCAGAGGACCAAAACGCCTGCCAAGCAGGGAGGGGCCTGCCGAGTTTCATTGCAGGGTGTGGGAGGTGTGACTCAGAAACTTGTCATTGCTGGCCAGAGCCAGTGGCTGTTCGGGATGCTCCCTGGTGGCTCTCCATGAAGGATGGGAATTTGTTCAGTCCTGCAAGGGAAAGGCCCCACCTAGAAACTCTGGGCTTCCTTCCTCATCTTCACGGAGAGGACAATTTGGGTTGACTTTCCCTTCCTGCCTTCTCCAAACTCCAAGCGCAGATAGTCCTCTCAATAGTTGTTAAGTGAATTTGGCCCCGTGTTACGACCTTCCTGGCCATAGTCATCAAGTGAATCGCATGTTCATTTAACAGTGGATGGTGTTAACTCCCTTAACAGTGGTGTTTGGGGAGTAACACCATAGTCCAGTGAACTTGGATTCCCCATTGACTTTTATAGCCGAGGTGGCGCAGTGGTTAGGGTGCAGTACTGCAGGCCACTTCAGCTGACTGTTATCTACAGTTCAGCAGTTCTAATCTCACTGGCTCAAGGTTGACTCAGCCTTCCATCCTTCCGAGGTGGGTGAAATGAGGACCCAGACTGTGGGGGGCGATATGCTGACTCTGTAAACCGCTTAGAGAGGGCTGAAAGCCCTATGAAGCGGTATATAAGTCTAACTGCTATTGCTATTGCTGTTGTTGGTCCAGAAGTTTGCAAAAGGCGATCACATGAGCCCAGGACACTGCAACCGTCGTAAATATGAATCAGTTGCCAAGTGTCTGAATTTTGATCACGTGACTGTGGGGATGATGCAACGGTTCTGTGATTATGATTATAGCTTTATTGATTAGGCCAGTGACGGCTAACCCTTTAGTTGCTGCGTGCCAAAATCATCCGTGTGACTCCCCCCACACACACATGCGCGCATGACACACACATGATTATAAAGGGCGATCCCATCGTAAAGACATACCAGTTGCCAAGCCCCAGAATTTTGATTCCATGACTGCAGGGTCGCAAAGTGAAAGTTATAAGTGTAAGACTTACTGGTTGTAAGTCCCTTTTTTTTTCCAGCCCCGTCGTAACTTCAAATGTTCATTAAATGAATGGCCATAAGCCGAGGGCTGCCCATGTATAGGGGCCTGGGTCGCCGTCTCACAGCCATTAGCGGAACTCTGCTGTGTGGTCCTTTGTGGGGGGAAGAAAGAAAGAAAGAAAGAAAGAAAGAAAGAAAGAAAGAAAGAAAGAAAGAAAGAAAGAAAGAAAGAAAATGCTGATTTAATTGATGAGGATCTTTTGTTATGTTCCAGAATGGAACGACCGAAGAGGTAACATCCGAAGAGGAAGAGGAGGAAGATATGGGTGAAGTAAGTGTTTTCGCTCACTTGCAGCCTGCTCTACTCTTCCTTTTCGCTACTACATCTTTGATCCGTCCAGAAAACGAAAGTGGGAGGGTCTAAGGAAGTCATCAAAGGGCCACCAACAATGATCCAAACTGGTGCTGTCCAGATGTTCTGGATTTTAGCCAGCAATGGGAATCCCTCACATCTGGAAGGTGTCAAATTGTCTTCTTTATCCAACCTCTTAGAAACTCCCCCTTTTGTTTGAACCAGTTGGATCTTCTTCCAGAGCTGGCCTGGTCTGGATCAGTCCAGAATAACAGCGTGGGAAGGGACCTTGGAGGTCTTCTAGTCCAACCCCCTGCTCAGGCAGGAAACCCTATACATTTTCAGACAAATGGCTATCCAACATCTTCTTAAAGACTTCCAGTGTTGAGGCATTCACAACTTCTGTAGGCAACTTCTGTTCCACTGATTTAATTGTTCTCACTGTCAGGAAATTTCTCCTCAGTTCTAAGTGGCTTCTCTCCTTGATTAGTCTCCATCCATTGCTTCTTGTCCTGCCTTCAGGGGCTTTGGAGAATAGCTTGACTTCCTCTTCTTTGGGGGCAGCCCTTGAGATATTGGAAGACTGCTATCATGCCACCCCTGGTCCTTCTCTTCATTTCATCGCTTACCCATTCCTGATCTCCTGTAATCTTCATGCTCCCTCTCCATTTCTCCAGTTGGGACATTGGAAGCCTTATCTGTTACTCTCCTAAAACCTGAGCCCTCGTGTCTTCGTGATTCTCCCCCCAAGTTGAGAAATACGTGTGATCCACGCAAACTGCCGGTGTGATCCTGAGCGATCGGTTGCGCCTGCTTCCCCCCCACCCCCAAATCACTCTGCAATCTTGTCTCGTAGGACATCGATCTGGATCATTACGACATGAAGGAGGAAGGCCCCGTTGAAGGGAAGAAAACGGAGGATGACGGCATCGAGAAGGAGAATCTAGCCATTTTGGAAAAAATCCGGAAGAATCAAAGGGAGGATCACCTAAACGTAAGTGCTTGGTAGGTAAGAGGGAAGGGATCCATTAGGAAGTTCACTGCATGTCAGCTATGAAAGAATTGAAAGCGGAAGAAGGGTGTTAGAGACACAACAGGCCTTTTCATTGGCCTGAAATTCATGTTATTTTAGACTATAGAATAGAATAGAATTAGGAATGGAATAGAATAGAATTAGGAATAGAATAGAATTAGGAATAGAATGGAATAGAATTAGGAATAGAATGAAATAGAGTAGAATAGAATAGAATTAGGAATAGATTGGATAAAATAGAATAGAATTAGGAATAGAATGGAATAGAATAGAATTAGAATAGAATTAGGAATAGAATTAGAATGAAATAGAATAGAATTAGGAATAGATTGGATAA
The DNA here is from genome assembly GCF_009769535.1 of Thamnophis elegans. Taxonomy (NCBI): domain Eukaryota; kingdom Metazoa; phylum Chordata; class Lepidosauria; order Squamata; family Natricidae; genus Thamnophis; species Thamnophis elegans. Next base: position 4,665,681 of record NC_045556.1, on the reverse strand, counting down.
AATAGAATAGAATTAGGAATAGAATGGAATAGAATTAGGAATAGAATGAAATAGAGTAGAATAGAATAGAATTAGGAATAGATTGGATAAAATAGAATAGAATTAGGAATAGAATGGAATAGAATATAATAGAATTAGGAATATAATAGAATTAGGAATAGAATAAGGAATAGAATTAGAATGAAATAGAATAGAATTAGGAATAGAATAAGGAATAGAATTAGAATGAAATAGAATAGAATTAGGAATAGAATAGAATTAGGAATAGAATAGAATTAGGAATAGAATTAGAATAGAATAGAATTAGAATACAATAGAATAAGGAATAGAATAAGGAATAGAATAGAATTAGGAATAGAATAGAATAAGGAATAGAATTGGAATAGAATAGAATAAGGAATAGAATTAGAATGAAATAGAATAGAATAGAATTAGGAATAGAATAAAATAGAAAGGAATAGAATAGATATATAGAAGACTTTATTTAAGTGGATTACATCTGTATTTCTCCCTTTTTCTGTCTGCAGGGTGCCGTTTCTGGATCTGTCCAAGCGTCGGATCGACTAATGAAAGAGCTCAGGGATATATATAGGTCGCAAAGTTTTAAGACAGGTAAGTGATTTATTTTCCTAATGAAGCAAATAATATGATACCTTACAGCATAGGCACAATTTCTTTTGATAAGCCTGTCTCAAACTGTGATCCCTGTCCTGCTTAAATAAATGAAACTCCACGGGCAGCTTTTAAAAGAACAGGCATAGATTTGCACCATCAATCTGTAAAACTCTGGAATTATATGCGTTATATTTGTGTGTAAAAGGTAAAGGTTCCCCTCGCACATATGTGCTAGTCGTTCCCGACTCTAGGGGGCGGTGCTCATCTCCATTTCAAAGCCGAAGAGCCAGCGCTGTCCGAAGACGTCTCCGTGGTCATGTGGCCGGCATGACTCAACGCCGCTGTCCGAAGACGTCTCCGTGGTCATGTGGCCGGCATGACTCAACGCCAAAGGCGCACGGAACACTGTTCCCTTCCCACCAAAGGTGGTTCCTATTTTTCTACTTGCATTTTTACGGGCTTCCGAACTGCTAGGTTGGCAGAAGCTGGGATAAGTCACGGGAGCTCACTCCGTTACGCAGTGCTAGGGATTCGAACCGCCGAACTGCTGACCTTTCTGATTGACAACCTCAGCGTCTTAGCCACTGAGCCACCACTTCCCCTGTGTAAGAGATATGATATGATATTTAGATGATGCTGGATTTTGGTTTTTTTTTTTTAATTTATCCAGCTGTTATCTGGGGCCTTATTTCCAAGTGAATTATCTCTCTTGGGTTCCCTTGGTTCAAAAGATGCTTTTCAAAAAAAAAAAACCTCACTTTTTCCTTTTCTTCAGTTGGAATGAAATCCTGTTGTTGTTTTTTTACACCTTCTCAAAATACCACAGGTGACATGACAAGCAGACGTCAGAAGTCCAGATTCTTTGCTATTTCTCAGGAAGTGCTAATGAGGGCAAGTTGCAAAGGCCCTTTGAATCCAGGGCTCCAGACCTGGGCCTGAATTAAATTCAGTAACACCTCCTTGGCTACTGCGAGAGACAATCCTTTTTTTAGCTGGAAATTATGTGGGTTTTTTTTTTCCCCCGGGAACATGATTTTCTCCCCCAAAAGTCCGAAAGTAAAATAATAATAATTCATTCTCCACCTCCCTGCAATTATCTATTTTCCACTCATTGCTTCATCTGCTTAACTAAGCAGAAAGTTTCTTCTAGTGGCTTCTCTGTTCTGCATGAGAAAACACCCGTGCATTGCTCTCCTCTCGGCTTTATAGTTTATAAAGGTAGAATTGCGGTCATAAATCGAGAACTGCCTGTGGTTGCCTTTCCTAACTGTAGATTGAGCAAGATTTTCCGCTGTAAACAGTGGAGAAAAAAGTAAAGGCAAAGGTTCCCCTTGCATACATGTGCTAGTCGTCCCCGACTCTAGGGGGCGCTGCTCATCTCCGTTTCAAGGCTGAAGAGCCAGCGCTGTCCAAAGACGTCTCCGTGGTCATGTGGCCGGCATGACTCAATGCCGAAGGCACACGGAACGCTGTTCCCTTCCCACCAAAGGTGGTCCCTATTTTTCTACTTCCATTTTTTACGTGCTTTCGAACTGCTAGGTTGGCAGAAGCTGGGACAAGTCACGGGGGCTCACTCCGTTACGTGGCGCTAGGGATTCGAACCGCCAAACTGCCGATCTTTCTGGCTCGGCATCTTAGCCACTGACTCAATTCTGTTGCCCACAACGAATTGTAAGGTTCAGAATGGTTTGGGTGTTTAAAATTTCGTGCACGACTTTTCCCCTGGTTAAATAGTTCCATCTTGAACTCCTAGATTTTTTTTTCCCCAATAAATAAATTAAAAAAACCTGACCCAATTGCAACGCTTCCTCCCAGAGAATCCTTCATCGATGTTGTTGGAAAGCTTTCTATTTGCTGGCGCGAGATGGAACCGTCTGTCGTCCTGGCAGATGGCCGCTCTTGGCTGACCTTGGCCAATCTTGAAGAGCAAAGTTGGCCCGCTTCACAGCGGATTGGGAAATATCCACAGAAGAAAACTACCATTATGGAGTAGAGGACCACGGAGGTCCAGGTCATTTATCCCAAAGGTGCTTTTACCCCCCAAAAAAAGAGCTTACTTTGTCTTGTTGTTTTTTTTCTCCTTGAAGAGGTCTCGCCTCTCATCCAAGAAGCTTCTTCAACTCTGAAGCAGTGAAAAAGCTGAAGAACCGAAGGAGCTTCCTGGACGAGAAGCAAAACATCTTCATGGAAAAAAAACAGTTACTTTTAATAAAAGCGCCTTTGGAATGCAGAGCAAATGTTGAGCATCGAAGTGGCAGGACCACTGGGTGCCCCCCACGGGGTCTTTTGTCTGTTTATGTTTTTTATACTCTTGCAAGTGTCTTTTATTCAGAGAATCTGTCCTTGGATAAAAAGTAGGGGGAATTCACAGAGATGTTGAAACGTCTATGATACTCGGGGGGGGGGGGAACCTTCCTTGTGCCAAATTGTGCTTGTTTTGAAACTTTGTGAAGTTCCAAGTCCCACCCCAAACCCTGATTACCTAATCAAGCTTTTCTTTTTCATTTTTTTTTCATTTTTCCCCCCTGCAGGGATTTATTCAGTGGAACTCGTGAATGACAGCCTGTACGAGTGGCACGTGAAACTTCTAAAGTAAGTTTGCTTGGCTTCCCCACTTGCCTCCTTCTGTGACGACAGTGTTATGAGGCTTCCTAAGAGCCTGGAACAAACTCCTTGTCCCGACAAAAAAAACCCTTTTATTAATTGACTGTAAATTCTGCTCATTCACATCCAGCAAAGTCCTTCGAGGGAGGATTTACAGTCACAGACCTTATCTGGCTTGGAAAGCTGACAGGCCGATCTCTGCAGAACTTGGCAAGGCGTTTCGGAGAGTCACGAACCAATTCAGCGAACTAATGGTCTCCTGCAAACTCCACTCCCCTTTCGCTCCTCTTTTATTTCCTCTGGGAGGGGCCATTCATCATCCACCTGGGGCCTTCCTCCCAAGTTGGCCCGAGATCCAATCATCTGGCAACTCTGCATAGGCGCACACTGGGAACAGGCTTCAGCTGTTCTTCTGCCTCACTGATGCCGGACTCTGAAGGCAGCTGATAACTAGCATACAGCCCTTGCCCCCTCTCTGCCTCTGACACAGAGCCCTCATCAGAGCCTTCTCCAGACTCCAGGACTGGCCCATCTTCCTCCCCAACTACTCACTGTCCGAATCGGCTGCCAGCTCTGGCAAGGTTGGACCACAGCAGGGAGCAAGGATTGATGCTTGGAGCAAAGAGAAAAGAGGGAAGGAAGGAGGGGAGGGGAGGAAGAAAGAAGGGAAGGAAGAGGGGAGGAGAAAGGAAAGGAAAGGAAGGAAGGAAGGAAGGAAGGAAGGAAGGAAGGAAGGAAGGAAGGAAGGAAGGGGAAGGAACTTTCCATGGAAGTCTGTCATAACTTCCGTTGCTAATCAACCCATTGTAAGACAAGGAATATCCATGCAGTTCCCAATTGCTTATCTTTTGAATTCCATCCAGCATTCATTTTCAGCCCTTCAATTATAGGCGAGACACTCTCCGGGGAGTTGGGTTGTCCTTTGAAGAGAGCGTGGGAGATAGGATGGCTATGCAATTCACTTATTGCACCTCTTCTTCCTTCTTCTCTTTCTTGTACCCATGGCCAGGGTCGATCCTGACAGCCCGTTACACAGCGATCTCCAAGTCTTAAAAGAGAAAGAAGGCGTGGAATATATTTTGCTCAGCTTCTCTTTTAAGGTAGGTAGGAAGGGAAGAAGCAACACACCGGTGGGAGCCTATCCTCTTTTAAGGAGCGTATTCTTTACCGAAACTTTAGCCCTCTTCCGAGCTCACCGCTCTGGTAGAAAATGGACTTTTCCAAGATTTAAGACTAATGCTTCTCTCTTGATCTGTTCCAGGATAATTTTCCGTTTGACCCTCCGTTTGTCCGAGTGGTCTCTCCAGTACTCAGCGGAGGGTAGGTCCAATTCTTTTTTTTTTAATCGGTCATTATTCAGAAATTACAAATCTGATATTCCTCTTTCTCTTCTGGACAATTATGGGTGCAGCTTCTTCAATATTTCCTCGGAAGCCTCCGAGTAAGAGAATAGTAAGAAAAGTGCTAGTAGTTCTGTAATCTAAGGCTGAATGTCAAGAATAATTTTTTGGGGGGCCAATCATTCCTGAATTGGTCTATCGCCAGTCAATCTATTTTCTCTGAGTAGGAAATAGTTGCATGTGAGATATTAAAGGGATTCCTGTTCTAACTGGAGAGATATACGAAAAAAGAGTTAAAAGGCTTACAATTTTAATCAAGACTTCCTGCACCGCCCAGTGCTTAGCTACCTTCTGTAACTGTCTTTCTGCTAAATTATTCTCAGAGCGAATAGTTCAAGCTATTTGCCAACTCCAAAGCTGATTTTACAGCTTTGATGGTCTCCGTTTCCAAACTGCCACCTGCAGAATGGAGATGGTGCAAGCAAATAGACAAAAAAGGGGTTTTTTTCCCCCCCCAAATTAACTTTAGAGCCTTGTGCTCCTGTCTCCATAGGTTTAACTAAGAAAGCCTAACTTTAAACATGACTTTAATTACCCATTTCGGAGAACGCTAGTAGACTAGTGCAAAATCAGTAGTTAAAAGTCATGTTTAAACTTAAACTACTGATTTTGGAGAGGGCTAGTAGACTACTGTGAGGGACATGGTGGCTCTGTGGCTAAGACGCTGAGCTTGTCGATCAGAAAGGTTGGCAATTCGGCGGTTCAAATCCCTAGCGCCCCGTATGGAGTGAGCTCCCGTGACTTGTCCCAGCTTCTGCCAACCTAGCAGTTCGAAAGCACGTACAAATACAAGTAGAAAAATAAGAGCCACCTTTGGTGGGAAGGGAACAGCGTTCCGTGCGCCTTCGGTGTTTTATCATGCCGGCCGCATGACCACGGAGACGTCTTCGGACAGCGCAGGCTCTTCGGCTTTGAAACAGAGATGAGCAGCGCCCCCTAGAGTCAGGAACAACTAGCACATATGTGCAGGGAAACCTTTACCTTTTAGTAGGCTAGTGCAAAAATCTCACTTCCCACTCCATATACACACTGGGTTTTTTAAAAACCCATTTTAATATTAATTTTAATGTTTTCGCGGTCAGAATTCCCTAATTAAATCATGAGCCTCGAACCAAGCTTCGAAAGAAATCCAGTTATTTATTAGGAGCAGCATAACAGCATGTACCCAAGTGAAGACAACTCTGACCCCATGTAATTTACACCCCAATTATGACCCTGTTTCCCCCCCCCCTTGCATATGGTAAGTGGAGAGCAGGCCAGGGATGCTATGCGAATTGACATTAGCTTTTCATGTCTGATGTTTTAATGCTGTAACGGTTTTATTCTGTTACTTATGGTATTGTAAACTGCCTCGAGTCCCTTGCTAGAGAGACGGACAACATACAAATTTAATGCCTAAATAAATAAATATTGGAAATATTCTCAATGCACCTTTTATGTGTCTCAGGTACGTTCTGGGAGGAGGGGCCCTATGCATGGAGCTTCTAACAAAACAGGTAAAAATACATGCCCGTAGAGGAATTACCCACCTGATTTTTATCTACTGGTAGATTTTATCTACCAACCATAAGTGGTTGTTCAGTGAGTCACCCCTGAATTTTGCCATCTTTTTTTTTTTGCCACGATTGTTAAACGAACCACTAAAGTTGTTAAGTGAATTGTGTGTGGTCATTCAATGAATCTAATCCCCCCCCCCTGTTTTGCTGGTTGGAAAGATCGCCAGTGGCGATCACATGACCTGGGGAAGCATCAGAGGTGGGTTCCTACCGGTTCGCACCAGTTCGGAAGAACCGGTTCGTCAAATCTACCGAACCAATTAAAAGAGGTTCCACCAGTGGACCCGGAAAGCAGGCCACACCTACAGAAGAGGTTCCAAAATTTTTTTGAAACCCACCACTGGGAAGCATCAACCGTTGTAAACTCATGCCGGTTGCCAAGTGTGCAAATTTTGATCATGTGCCCCCGGGTGGGTGGGGATGCTGTGACCATCGTAAGAGCAAGAACTGGTTGCAAGTCCCTTTTTCCAGGGTTATCGTCACCGTACGGTTGCTGAACCAAAAATTGGAATTCAGAGACCATGCGTCCATGACTCTGTGGATACCCCTGGTTCTGGATACCCCCTTCACCACCACCCTCTCCCCCACGGACCCCTCCCCCATGTCTCTAGGGTTGGAGCAGCGCCTATTCCACAGAATCGGTCATCATGCAGATCAATGCCACGTTGGTCAAAGGGAAAGCCAGAGTTCAGTTTGGGGCGAATAAGGTAAGCGACACTATGGTGCGTTCCCAGCTGTTTAAGGCTTCCGTTTGTCCCTTCCTGCTGCAAACCCAACGGGCTGAAAATTCATTGTCAATGCGGGAGGATCATTTGATCACTGCAGGTCCAGGTTTTATAGCAAATCCATGGAACTGAAATACGATTTTTTTTGGGGGGGGGGAGGGGGTTATTTTTTAATCCCTTACATATAATTACAAGTATACATTCACATAGGTATTGTTCTTATTGCATTTATCACTTTTACATATTTACTTTCCATATAGAAAGTTGAAGTATATACACTTGAGGTTGCTTTGCTTAACATCCCGTACACCTATTTGTAATTTCACCACCCTGCTTTCTCTTCCTTTTCTCTCTCCCTCCCTTCTCTACTTCTTTCTTCCTCTCCTTTCCCTTTCCTTCTTCCCTTACCTCTCCCCTGCTCCTCTCCTCCTCTTCCCCTTCCTATCCTCTCTCCTTTTCTTTCTATCCCTCCCCGCCTTCCTCTCCTTTCCCCTTCCTTCCTTCCATCTCTCTCCTGCTCTCTTCCTCTCCTTTCCCTTTCCTTCTTCCCCTACCTCTCCCCTGGTCCTCTCCTCCTCTTCCCCTTCCTATCCTCTCTCCTTTTCTTTCTATCCCTCCCCGCCTTCCTCTCCTTTCCCCTTTCTTCCTTCCATCTCTCTTCTCTCCTTTCCCTTTCCTTCTTCCCTTACCTCTCCCCTGCTCCTCTCTTCTTCTTCTCCTTCCTACTCTCTCTCCTTCTCTTTCTATCCCTCCCCGCCTTCCTCTCCTTTCCCCTTTCTTCCTTCCATCTCTCTCTTCCTCTCTTCCTCTCCTTTCCCTTTCCCTACCTCTCCCCTGCTTCTCTCTTCCTCTTCCTACCCTCTCTCCTTCTCTTTCTATCCCTCCCCGCCTTCCTCTCCTTTCCCCTTTCTTCCTTCCATCTCTCTTCCTCTCCTTTCCCTTTCCTTCTTCCCTTACCTCTCCCCGGCTCCTCTCTTCCTCTTCCCCTTCCTACCCTCTCTCCTTCTCTTTCTATCCCTCCCCGCCTTCCCCTCCTTTCCCCTTTCTTCCTTCCATCTCTCTTCTCCTCTCTTCCTCTCCTTTTCTGTTATTGTGTTTATCTCTTTTCTTTTCTTAACTGATGTATTTTCGGGATGGTGTTCCCGCAAGCTCAGTGATACCTTTATACTTATTGTTTCCCACTCCTTTTTCTTCACTATCATATCCCAAGTATTTTTCAACTATGTCGCATTCTTGAACATTATGCTTATGTATTTATACTTTCTTTTCTATTTCCCCCCCAAACTGAAATACGATTTAAAGTTCTCCCATATTGCAGACTGGTGTTCTCCAATCTCGGCCCCGTAAAGATTTGAGGACTTCAACTCCCAGAATTCCCCAGCCAGCCATGCATGGCCAGGAGAGTGTGTTTGGAAGCCATATAAATTTTCTAAATAAAATAAATAAAAATTATCCTGGGTAAATGAAACAGGGGCGTCCTTTGTACCTCCAGCTAGCTTCTCAGCAGTTAGAATAAGAATAATAACAAGAGTTTGAAGGGACCTTGGAGGTCTTCTAGTCCAACCCCCTGCCTAGACAGGAAACCCTAGACCGTTTTAGACAAATGGATATCCAACATCTTCTTAAAAACTTGGAGCTTTCACAACTTCTGGAGGGAGGGAAGCTGTTCCACTGATTAATTGTTCTAGCTGCCAGGAAATTTCTCCTTAGTTCTTCTTTCTTTGATTAGTTTCCACGCATTGCATTTTGTCCTGCCCTCAATGGAGCCAGTCAATGTGGGGTGTAAACCATGGTTTACATCTTAAGGTGGGTTGAACTCAGACATCTGCATTTTATTCCAAAACCCCAGTTAGGTTTTTGTCTGAGCAAGGCGTGAAGGTTTCGGTATAAATCTCTTGAGTTTTCCACCATCTCAAACTCTTCTTTTTCCGATCTGATTTTGCCAGAAGGAAAACATTAAAAACCCATTCTCTCTCTTCCAGAGCCAATACAACCTAGCAAGAGCACAGCAATCTCATAAATCTCTAGTACAGTTACATGAGAAAAATGGTATGTATGGTATGTATGTGACACTCATAGCTTTGTAAGTATAACATCAGAAGAGAGCAACTGGAAAGGGGAGGGAGCATTTAAGCCACTTTACCCCCATGTCCAGGGACACAGTGGCTCAGTGGCTAAGACGTTGAGCTTGTCGATCAGAAAGGTCGGCGGTTCGAATCCCTACCGCCGCGTAACGGAGTGAGCTCCTGTTACTTGTCCCAGCTTCTGCCAACCTAGCAGTTCGAAAGCATGTAAAAATGCAAGTAGAAAAATAGGAACCACCTTTGGGGAGAAGGTAACAGCGTTCCATGCACCTTCGGCTTTTAATCATGCCAGCCACATGACCACGGAGACGGCAAAATATTTTGGGCGCTGAACCGGTAGTAGTGGCGGCAGGAACCCATTCCTGTGCCAGACGAAGGGAACAGCTAAAGAACAGGGGTCGAATTGGGAGGAAGGCCACAGGTAGATGATGAATGACCCCTCCCAGAGGAAATAAAAGAGGAGCGAAAGGGGAGTGGAGTTTGCAGGAGATCATTAGTTCGCTTAATTGGTTTGTGACTCTCCGAGACTCCTTGCCAAGTTTTGCAGAGATCGGCCTGGCAGCTCTCCAAGCTAGATAAGGTCTGTGACTATAAATCCTCCTTTGAAAGACTTTGCTGGATGTGAAGGAGCAGAATTCACAGTCAATTAATCAAAGGGGTTTTTGTTGGGACCAGGAGTTTGCTTCCTGCTCTTGGGAAGACTCGGTCAGAACATACATTAAAACCCTGAGCTACACATAATTGCTTCTACCGGAAGGGAGCTTTGGAGCTCATAGGAGACACCCTGAGCCCATCTGCAACTCTTCAGGCAGCTGCATCATGATCCCAAGACGCCTTAACGTTGCTTTTAGAGACTATAGAAAAGGCTACCTTTGTGTCCCCAATGCTGCAGGGGACATGAGCCAGGGGTGGGCAACCTTAAACACTCGGTTCAATTCTTGAGCCAACCAGAAGTCCAGTCCCCCCACCATACAGTCTCCTCCTAGCGCGACATCCTTTTTCCTCTACCTGTCCTAACCGAAAGCCCTGTCAATGTGGAGGTGGACCAGCAACAGCAGAGGGACGAAAGAGCCACATGGGTTGCTGTTCTGTCCCCCCTTCTCCGCTCGTTAAACAGACAACAAGCAAACAACTTAAAAGGAACTCTCTTTATCAGTTCTCGGCTCAGACTGGCTGCGAGCCCAAAAATAACGTAAATACAGTCTCTGACAAGATAACAGAATATAAAACAAATCTCTCTTACAGCAATGCACTTCTCCAAGCATATCCTTGAATCGGGGTTACAGAAAACCAAGCACCTTTCCAAGTGTATCTTACATAAACCACGACTGATGATCAATCAGTGTTGAACGAACCAAGGAACGTTGACTCCTGCAACCAGGGCGTGGCACCATCTGTCCTTTTATCCCCAGAATATGCCCCTAACGAGCCCCAGCTGCATAGTTAATCTTGCATCCTGGAAAGACTCACAGAAGACTGCTGCTGAGTCACAACAGGTTGCTGGCCCCTAATATAAGCCATAAACAAACATGGATCCTTTTTAATAGAGAGACTTCTTTTTATGCTTCAGAATCCCACAAATGTGGTAAAACGAGTGTCCTTCGGTGGGTTTTATATCTCAGCATGCATTCTAGACTGCAGTGATACTATATAAAATTATTGCAAAGCATAAAAGCGTCTCGTTTACCATTGTTCCTGTGTTTTTGACAATGTGCCATTATTTTCTTCTTCTTCCAGGCTGGTTCACACCTCCAAAAGAAGATGGATAATATTGAGGGCCACATTCTAACCTTTGGACCAATATCAGTCAAATATTTTATTTCCGTGCAGACTCAAGCTATAAATGCTCCATAACAGCTATAAATGAATCAGTGGATATCCAGTATAAAACTACAGCCATACCGTTCGGCTCATCGGACAAATAGTTTGGACAGAACAATTTAAGACTTTCCTATATTTTTCCCAACGGATTGAACACACCTGCGTTTTAGTACTGAATCCCTCAAACGGGGTTTTTGGTTTACTAAAATTTCCTATCGACTTTTCTATGCACTTCAGGGGTGGTAGTTTTTGTTGTTGTTGTTTTCTCCGGAATGGAACTGCAGAGGATTGCAATATATTTTATTTAAAGCCAACCAAGAGGAATAAAATTAGTTTGATAATGTGTGTTGTAGAGTTTTCAGATCTTGTTAAAAAAAAACCAATCTCTTTTTTCCCCCCCCCCAGGCTTAAAAGTTTGAGAAGGTTTGTAGAATTTCTTAATTCGAACGGCGACATAGGAGAAAAGCTTGCAATGTGAAAGAATTAAAATGTTTTATTTCACAGCTACCTTGAGGTTAGAACTCCTTAGTTTAAGCAGAGCCAGGCTGTGCCAATAGAACTTTGCAACGGGTTGCATCTACTAGGGGTTGTTCTGATCATTTTTGAGACTCTTGACGGTCTTCTTCTCAAGAGGGAGCCCTAGGTGTAAAGCTTGAAAATTTATTTAAAATGCTAGAAAGCCTCTTTACAAGGTCAATTCCATTAACGGGTTGTTGCAATCATTTGTAGATAACTTGAACTTAAAAAGCAATGGGCAAAAATCAAGACACTCCTTTTTTTATTTTTAAGAAGACCAATTTTTTAAAAAATGAAAACCACAGAATTCCCAGGAAGACTTTGATTCAGGTTGTTGGTTTCTTCTAAACATCACCTTCCTCGTAAGCATGGATTTTGTTCAGAAAAGATTTTGTTTCCTTTTTCAGAAAAACCAATTTGGATTGGAAACTGCTATGAGCCAGTAACTTGTTTTATCATTGCCTTACTTTAAAAAAAAAACTCAAGTGTTTTCATTTTCAAAGCTGAATTTGGGATCGCTTTCTTTTGTTCATTGGAATTGTATTAAAGGAATTGGCATTTTTCTTCCCAAGAACCAGAAATGGACAAGTTCTCCTGTGCTCTACCATTGTCGCCTCCAAAGTTACGTCTGTATTTCCTTTGATACCCAAAACATGATCATAGATGCTGGACTTTCCGTTTGAAAGATAAGAGTTGAAGGCTTCTGCCCGGTGGAACTTTATTTCTTTGAAGACGTACTCCAGAACATTTCCAGGATTTTGGCTTACTCGGTTGTACATATTATTTCTATCGAATTGTCTTAGCCGCCTTAAATCAGAGGACAAATTCTATGAGCTTCCTTATAGCTTATTTGAAAACCTGAGGTTGGTATTTTGGATACCTTTTCAAACTGTTTAATATTTCTAATGGACTAGCACAAGGACAGGTGCACACCCTTGGCTTCCCTATTTTATTTTATTGGGAGTTTCGTTGTTTTCTAAAAAATTCAGAAGTACTTAGCAGCGTACAATAATATGTAAACTTGCATCAAGTTTATGAATAAAATGAACCATTTTAAGAATCCTGTTACTACTTAATGTTTCTGGAAGAGCCATTTTTTGGGGGGGGAGGCAGGAATTTAGTGTCAACTTAATAGCAATAGCAATAGCAGTTCGACTTATATACTGCTTCATAGGGCTTTCAGCCCTCTCTAAGCGGTTTACAGAGTCAGCATATTGGCCCCACAGTCTGGGTCCTCATTTCACCCACCTCGGAAGGATGGAAGGCTGAGTCAACCTTGAGCCGGTGAGATTTGAACCGCTGAACTGCAGATAGCAGTCAGCTGAAGTGGCCTGCTGTACTGCACCCTAACCACTGTGCCACCTCGGCTCATAATTAAGTTCTGTATAACTATGACCGTGTTAAAAAGCTGGACTGACTTTAAATTTTTAGTAATGTTAAAAAAAATACATTAAAAAGTTGGTACACATCAGTAATTGGAAGCTCTTCAGCTATTTACAGGTGCTCCTCAGCTTGCGACCAGAATATTTGTTGCTAAGCGAGGTGGTTGTTGAATAAGCCGCACCTGATTTTACAACTTTTGCCACGGTTGTTAAGCAAATCACTCCCGTTATTAAGTGAATTGTGTGGCTTTTAAATGAATCTAGCTTCCCCGTTGGCTTTGCTTATTGGAAGCCCCTTGAGAAGGTTGCAAATTGTGATCACATAATTCTGGGATGTTACAACTGTCATAAATAGATGCCAGTTGCTAAGTGTCCTAATTTTGAACTCATAACTCTGGGGATACTGAAAGTTGAATGAGCGAGGACTGGTTAATTCACTTTTTTCAGTGCTGTTGGAACTGCAAATGGTCACTATAAAGAAATGGTTGTAAGTTGAGGTTTGCTTATAGTCCTACTACTAGTCCAGTTTTATTTTATTTATTACTTATTAACTACTTTGGAACCACCCCAATTTTCTTCCCGACTGGCAGAGGGACTGGCTCCTTTCTGGTTTCTTCACATCCTGTATTTTTACAGTTTTTCCATCCCACTTCGACCGTTTATTCCCCTAAACTCAGATGCTCCCAAAGGTAACGGGGATTCCTCTCATTCATGTCTCCATCCTTGTGGCTCCCTCTTTCTCGCATCTGCTCCATCATCCTGAAGATGGACACAAAGCCAGCCTGCGGCGGCTGCAAACCATACATTACATCATCTGAAGATTTGCAAAAAACGCTGGAAAGTTTTCATTTGCAAAGAACTCTTCCTCGCCGCGTTAAAAAAAAAGAAATGAGGAAGAAATGCAAGGAAAGGAACTGATTATTCAAGAGTTTGCATAAATATTTCCCAGGTCCAGCCACTGAATACCTTCAAGATTTCTCCCTAAACTTTTTTTTAAAAATCTTCCTCTGTACAGGTAGTCCTTGAGTTATGACTGCAATTGAGCCCCAGATTTATGTTGCTAAGTGAAACATTTGTTAAGCGAGCCATTTTATTACCTTTCTTGCCACAGTTGTTAAGTGAATCACTGCAATTGTTAGTAACATGGTTGTTAAGTGAATCACTGCAATTGTTAGTAACATGGTTGTTAAGTGAATCACTGCAATTGTTAGTAACACGGTTGTTAAGTGAATCACTGCAATTGTTAGTAACACGGTTGTTAAGTGAATCACTGCAATTGTTAGTAACACGGTTGTTAAGTGAATCACTGCAATTGTTAGTAACACGGTTAAGTGAATCGGAATTCCCCGTTGATTTTGCTGGTCAGAAGGTCGCAAAAGGGGATCACATGACCCCATCACAAATGGGGATGCTGCCAAAGTCATAAGTGTGAAAAACGGTCATAAGTCACTTTTGAGTGCCGGTGTAACTTTGGTCACTAAATGAACTGTTGTGAGTCGAGTATTTATCTGCATTATTCTATGATCTACGGTCTCCCATCCGACCTCAAGCTGCGAGTTCATAGAGATAGGAAAAAAATAGCAATAAAGATGGATAGAGTTTTCTCTTCCGAGTCCCGTTCCGAGCTTTGTAATATAAGGGAGTGCTCGCCATAGCGAAGGCTAGAGCGGCTATCCTTGCCCACTCGGGTCAGAAGAAGGGTTTCCGGGTTCCTCTCCCGCGCGTCGGTCTCCACGGCAACGGAGAGCGTCGCGTCGCCGGTGGCGTCAGCAGCGCGCCGGAGCTTCCGGGACCCACGGCTGGCGCTTTTCGGGGAGGGGGGGGAGGGGGGCTCGCGCGGCCTGCGGTTGTCATGGAGCCCGAGCCCAAGGGCGGCTACGTGCTGAGCAGCCTCGCCGAGGTGGTGGAGCGGATCCTCAGCTTCCTGCCCACCAAGGCCCTCCTGCGGGCGGCCTGGTGAGCAGCCGGAGGGCCGCAAGGGAGCGCTCGGGACGCCCGAGGAGCCACGAGAGAGGAGCCGCCCCTCGAATTGGGGGGTGGGGGGAAAGCTGGGGGTTGTAACCAAGGAGGAAAGGGGGGGCGGTAGAGGGGGGGTGGCGTTGGCAGCGGAGGCAGGCAGAAGTCCGAAGGGAGCAGCTGACAGCCCTGGGAGGGAGGGGGCTTCAGGAGGAGGGCGGCCTCTCAGGCCGAGGATGATTAATTGATCTATATCTCATCTGTCATCTGTCTCTGTCTATCTATCTATCTCATCTCTATCCATCCATTTATCTATCTATCTATATCTAATCTATCATTCATTCATCTATCTATATCTGTCATCTGTCGTGTGTGTGTGTGTGTGTGTGTGTGTGTGTGTGTGTGTATCCATCTATCATCTGTCTATCATCTGTCTATTAATTTATATCATCTGTCTCTATCCATCTATCATTTATCTATCATTCATTCATTTATCTATATCTGTCATCTGTCGTGTGTGTGTGTGTGTGTGTGTGTGTGTGTGTGTGTATATATATATATCCATCTATCATCTGTCTATTAATTTATATCATCTGTCTCTATCCATCTATCATTTATCATTCATTCATTTATCTATATCTATATTTGTGATCTATCTATCTATCTATCTATATCTATATAAATATAAATATAAAATGTCTCTATCCATCTATTATCTCTGTCAATCTGTCTCTATCATCAATTTATCTATATTATCTGTCTCTATCCATCTATCATCTATCATTTATCTATATCCATTCATCTATATCTATTATCTATCTATCATCTATCTATCTGTCATCTGTCTCTATTTCTATCTATCTATCTCTATCTACATCCATCCATCCATCCATATCTATCTATCTACCTACCTACCTACCTACCTACCTACCTACCTATCAAATCTTTTTCAGCGTGTGCCAGCTGTGGCGGGAATGTTCCCGAAGAATTCTGCGAACACAGCAGAGCATCACCTGGATCTCTGCCCTGGAACCAGACTCATCCAACAGCCATGTTCTGGTCCACGTGTTAGCAGACGACATTGAGGTAAGCGGTTTGGACAGATGGACTGAAGCAGGTCTCTGCCTATTGTTTGTTGAGCTTCGTTCTTAAGGTTGCAACTTTGAAACCTCATCTATTTGGCAAGCTTTCTTCCTGTTTGTTAAATTATCACACTTTAACTATTCTAAACAGAATAATAAATAGTAAACAGAAGAGTAAACAGAACAGAAACTATTCTGGTTTTTTTTTCTCTAAACAGAATAATGATTGTTCAGAAACAGCCCTTCGACTGTGCAGTTATATATTTTTTCAGTGACAAGTCAAGAAGCAGCCAAGTTTTTTCAAGTTTAATTTGGTCCTGATTGAAGAAGTATTTACAACTCAGGTTGAACTACGGGGTCCTTGATGCTCTCTGAGCTTTGTGGCTTTCTTGTAGACATTTCATTACCCAACTAGGGAACGTGATCAGTACCTGTTGATCACCAACACCATCAGAGCACCAACAACACCGTCAGAACACCGATGATGTTACCTAGTCCGGTAACGAAACGTTTGCAAGCTAACAATCATCCTCAGTCAAGAGCACCAAGGGCCCCCAAGTTGTATAGAGCCAAGGTGGCGCAGTGGTTAGAGTGCAGCACTGCAGGCTACTTCAGCTGACTGCAGTTCTGCAGTTCGGCTGTTCAAATCTCACCGGCTCAGGGTTGACTCAGCCTTCCATCCTTCCGAGGTGGGTAAAATGAGGACCCGGATTGTTGTTGGGGGCGATATGCTGACTCTGTAAACCGCTTAGAGAGGGCTGAAAGCCCTATGAAGCGGTATATAAGTCTAACTGCTATTGCTAACTGCTATTGCTATTGTATTTGTAGTTGTGCTTCTTTTTCATATACAAGACAAGTTCCTGGTGTGTGACTATCTGTCCATCATGTTGCGTTTTCCGTTTACGTTACAGAAAGTCCAAGTCCTTCCCCAGACAGTGCTATATATGATAGCAGACGCAGAGGCGTTCAGTGAAAGCGGAGAGATTTGTGGCCTCGGTATGAAGAAAGGTAAGTAGCCAGCAAGATTCTTCCCCTCCTCGGTGAGCCATTGGTTTATACACACGGGGCAAGGAAGCCGCCTTCTGATTGGACCGTTGGGGTTCTGTAGACAAAATGACGCCCTTGAATGGAGCTGCCTGCTCTGTCACGACTTAGAGCCGAGGTGGCGCAGTGGTTAAATGCAGCACTGCAGGCTACTTCAGCTGACTGCAGTTCTGCAGTTCGGCTGTTCAAATCCCACTAGGCTCAAGGTTGACTCAGCCTTCCATCCTTCCGAGGTGGGTAAAATGAGGACCCGGATTGTTGTTGGGGGCGATATGCTGACTCTGTAAACCGCTTAGAGAGGGCTGAAAGGCCTATGAAGCGGTATATAAGTCTAACTATTGCTATTAATCCTTTGGCAAAGGATTGTTTCGCAGTAACTAAGAGTCTTGATGCGAGTCTTTTTCCGTTGTAATTCTAGCACGGCGAAGATACAGTAAAGAAATCGCGGCCGCCTTGGAAAACCTGCTCCCCGCACGATGCCAGGTGCTTGGTCTCGTGACGCCTGGAGTTGTAGGTAAGGAGAGGAACCTCAACAAAATAGGCTTCCTGAGTTCTCCCCTCCGTATCGTGGCACGACAAAACCGCGCTCCACTAAAGCACGCCCGATTAAACCGCGTCGCTGATGTCATCAGCAGGGCGACAACAGCGACCGCGGAGAAAAAAGGGCGCTTTAAATAGCGCTTTGAAAGCAAGCCGATTCAAGTTAAGGTAAGGGTTAGGTTTAGGGTTAGGTTTAGGGTTAGGTTTAGGGTTAGGTTAAGGGTTAGGGTTAGGTTAAGGGTTAGGTTTAGGGTTAGGTTTAGGGTTAGGTTAAGGGTTAGGTTTAGGGTTAGGTTTAGGGTTAGGTTAAGGGTTAGGTTTAGGGTTAGGTTTAGGGTTAGGTTTAGGGTTAGGATTAGGTTTAGGGGGGTTAGGTTTAGGGGTTAATTTTAGCTTTAGTGTTCACAGCGTGCTTTTTTTGTCGAGCTGTGATGACGTCAGCTATGCGGTTTCGTCGAGCGCGCTTTAGTCGAACGCGGTTTTGTGGTGGAACCCTCCGTATGGCTATACATCCAGGCTGGACTTCCCACCTGCTTAAAGGAAGCAACACTCTGTGAAATTAATTGCAAATAAACTTAGAATTTGGGCTTCCGGTTAGAATGGAAACCGTAGCGGCGTGGTGGCCTAGAGGCGGAGCTCTCGCCTCACACTCAGGAGGTTTGTGAGTTCGATCCTAGGTAGAGACAGATATTTCTCTCTCTGGGCACAATGAGAAAATATAGCTGCTGAATATAACTCCACATCGGCAACAGGGAAGGGCATCCGGCCAGTAAACACTCAGTTCCATCCAGTTGCCCCGACTTCACCTCACAAGGGATTATGGGGTCATTAAAAGAAGATGATTAGAATGGAAACCGTTCCCAGGTG
This sequence comes from Thamnophis elegans, assembly GCF_009769535.1. NCBI lineage: Eukaryota > Metazoa > Chordata > Lepidosauria > Squamata > Natricidae > Thamnophis > Thamnophis elegans. The sequence continues at coordinate 4,647,489 of NC_045556.1, read as the reverse complement.
CTCACAAGTCCTGCCTAAGTTCCTGGGGCCTATCAGATCCCTGGTTCCCTCTCAGGTTTGGGTCAAAATGAATTGAAAGGACTATAAGGTTGAATGGGTTCCCATCCACAGTTGCAAAAGCCACTTAAGTGGATTTTAGCAACAGAAATTGGGGCTTTATTGTGTTAGTCAGTTGAGGACTAACCTTTAAAAATGCCAAAGAATAATAGGGAGGATCCTTCATCATTGAATGGCCTGTGCTTTGATTTTGCTGTGGCCACCCAGTAGCCAGCAGAGCTGGCAGCAGATTCGGAGAGTGAGGAGGTTGGGGAGGAAGATGGGCCAGTCCTGGAGTCTGGGGAAGGCTCTGAGGAGGGCTCTGTGTCCGAGGCAGAGAGGGGGGCCAGGGCCGTCTGACAGTTATCAGCTGCCTTCAAAGTCAGACATCAGTGGGGCAGAAGAACAGCTGGAGCCTGTTCCCAGTGTGCGCATGCACAGAGTTGCCAGGCGAAGGGAACAGCTAGAGAACAGAGGTCGACTTGGGAGTAAGGCCACAGGTGGACAATGAATGGCCCCTCCCAGGGGAAATAAAAGAGGACCGAAAGGGGAGTGGAGTTTGCAGGAGAAAATGAGTTCGCTTAATTGGTTCGTGACCCTCCAAGACTCCTTGCCAAGTTTTGCAGATCTTGGCCTGGCAGCTCTCCAAGCCAGATAAGGTCTGTGACTGTAAATCCTCCCTTGAAAGACTTTGCTGGAGGTGAATGAGCAGAAGTCATAGTCAATTAATCAAAGGGTTTTTTGTCGGGACAGGGAGTTTCCTTCCTGCTCTTGGGAAGCCTCGGTCAGAACAGCTTTACGCCACTTGTGGAAAACGAGAGCCCGTTTCAAAATGATGATTGCAGTCTTGAAAATGAGATGAAGCCTTTAACTGTACTCAACCTTGCTTTTCAGTTACTCCCAGAGGCTCTGGCTGCCATCGCCCCGTGGAGGTTGAAGAAGGAGAGGCCGGATTTGCCTTGCTCTTCCCCAAAATCGATGGGGTGAAGATTCAGACCTTCCATTTTTATAAAGACCCGAAGAGGCAAACTATGGATGAAGAACAGTTTGCGGAAGCAGGCAAGCCGAGGCTGTTTGGGGACCCCCGTTTGAACTCTTGCTATTAGTATTATTATTTTTAAAGCTATCACAGTGTTGGATTTTATTTCCCAGTGGTATATTCACAAGACTGTAAAAGTTGATACAGCTGCCCCTCATAAGACAAATACCGGCTTAAACGGCACAAGGTGGGAATTGCTTTGAAGATGTTTTTCATAGTTATATTGGAAGGTTGTGATTTGGGTAGAGTGGTGCGGTGGCCTAGAGGCGGAGCTTTCAACTCACAATCAGGAGGTTGTGAGTTCGATCCTAGGTAGAGGTAGATATTCCTCTCTCTCTCTCTCTCTGGGTATAATGAGAACATATCTGCTAAACGAAACTCCGCTCTGGTGACAGGAAGGGCATCCAGCCAGTAACCATTCAGTTGCCCAAACTCCACCCCTCAAGGGATTATGGTGTCGTGAAATGATGATTGTAAGCGTTTTACTGAAAAGACTAGGAGAAACTCAGTGATTCTTTCAACCAAATCACATTTTCTAAATCTTTCTCCCATTCTTTCCATACTGATTTGATTTAGTGGTGGAGCTAGAAACTGGCAGAGGGAGAGTTCTAGTCCTGCTTTAGGAAGCAAGGCAACCTAAAGCCAAGCACCGGGAGAGAGGGAGTTCTAGTCCTGCCTTAAGTCAGCTGGTTTATTCCCCGATTTTGTGCATCTCCCTGCTAAAACCACAACCAGTTCCCCTGGTTTTTACAGGGTTTTTAACAACTGGGAGGAAATGTTGAGTCCTTTTTTTTCTGGCTATATGTGTTGTTGGCCGGGTTTCGTTGCGGAGTCCCTGTATTCTGATATGTACCATATTTTTTGGAGTATAAGACGCACCTTTTTCCCCAAAAAGAGGGTGGAAATCTGGGTGCGTCTTATACACCGAATACAGCATTTTTAGCCTTGCAAAACCTCGCCCCCTTCACAAAAATGGACTTGCAGAGTGTTTAGGAAGCTTGCAAAGGGCTCCTGGAGGCTGGGGAGGGCAGAAATAAGAGAAAAATGGGCTTTTTTTTGCTCGTTTTTGCCCCCCCCCAGCCCCCAGGAGCACTCTACAAGCCTCCCAAAGCCTATGCGTGCCCTGTTTTTTTTGCAAAAAATGGGCCCATTTTTGCAAAAAAACCAGATCTTCTTTTTGCTCGTTTTTACCCCCAAGACCCCAGGAGCACTTGGCAGGCCTCTTCAAACTCTCTGTATGTCCCATTTTTCACAAAAAAACGAGGCGTGCAGAGGATTTGGGAGGCCTGCAGAGTACAAAAACTTTTTTTTTTTAATTCGCCTCTTCAAAATCTTGGTGCGTCTTATACTCCGAAAAATACGTTAAAAGGTTTAAAGCGCTGGTTAAGCTTTTGTCCAATGCAAAACATATGATTAGAGCCTTACAATCCCCCCCCCCCCCAAAAAAAAAACCCTCCAGGATTACGTACCCAAGAGGTCAGAAATTTGCCGGAGGGCTGTTATGTCAACAACAAACCTCGTGGGAATCTCTGCTTTTGTGATGTGTTGCCCCGCTGCTCTGTCCCTCGAGGGAAAGTAGGTCAGAAAACATAAAACAGATTTGGCTCGTAAACTAAATGGCGCAGGACGTTTGGGCATCTTGTTATTATCAGCAGAAAGCCCGAGAGATTAATATTTCTCTCTCTTTCTCTCTCTCTCTCCTTTTACTCCAAGCAGGGCTTAAGAACAACCCAGACCTTAGAGCCATGCTTCTCTTCGGCTACAACAACTGGAAGTCGGGATCGTCACGATTCTTCCGCCAAATTGTCAATCGCTTGAACGAAAAAAGCATCATCCTAGCGGGCGGATACGTCGAGAGCATCACCTCCCTGACCTCGTGAGCGTCTCGTTTTGATAGGTTTCTGTGGTTACAGGCAGTCCTCGACGTACGACCACCGTTCCAACATTTCTCTTCGGCTAAGCAAAACAGTTGTTAAAGAGGGGGGGGGGTGTTGCCCCGTTTTACCACCTTCCTTGCCCCCGTTGTTAAACGTATCCCTGCAGTCGTTAAGTTAGCAATGTGGTGGTACAGGGAACCTGGTTTATGCCCATCATAAATAAATGCCAGCTGCCAAGCATCTGAATTTTGATCAAGTGACTATGCAAAGGTCGTAAGTGTGGAAACTGGTCATCAGCAGTAGTGGGATTCAGCCAGTTCGCACCTATTCGGAAGAACCGGTTGTTAACTTTCTAAGCAGTTCGGAGAACCTGTAGTTGGAAGAAATCTTGGTTAGAAAGGAAATATTCTGGTGCTGCTTCTAGGCTAACCAATTTATTGCCCTGCTTACAGAAACTGCCTCTCCAAGGCGAAGTGCCCATCGACCTGAGTGACATTGAGTTGGCCACACCCACCCAGTCACATGACCCCCACCCAACCCCCTACCCAGCTGGTCGTTAGGGCAGAGAACCGGTTATTAAATTATTTGAATCCCCCCACTGGTCATAAGCTGTTGTACCCCCTGCCCCGAACAGTCACTAAAATGGAACGGTTGTAAATCGAGGACCGTCTGTAGGGTGTCAGTGAGGTCGGCTTTTGTCTCTTTCTGAAAATCTCGGCTTCTCTATTGTGATAAAGCTGGGTTCTGATTTTCTTGGCCTGCTTAAATTTTTGGGGCTGATCAAAGTTGTTCAAGCAAAGAAAAATGGAGTTGGATCAGGCCTTATTGCTCACCTTAATGGCCAGCTGCAGCCTTCCACAATCCTGTGATCACCATTTACAATGGCATTATTTATCTTTTGGGCCTGTTTTCAGCTTTTTTTGTCCAGTTTCTGGACAAACCCCCCCACCCCTCAAACCCGCACATAAGAATACATTGATTTGCTTAATGGAACGGCATATGCTGAGTGACCATCAGTGGTGGGATTTAAATTTTTTTACTACCGGTTCTGTGGGCGTGGTGTGGCGTTGGTGGGCGTGGCAGGGGAAGAATACTGTAAAATCTCCATTCCCTCCTGATCAGCTGGGAGGCAGAGAATAGATGGGGGTGGGGCCAGTCAGTGGTGGTGTCAACTCCTAACCTTGCCATAGTGAGAGAAGGGAGGGAGCGCATTCCATGCATACTTTCGGCTAAAGTCGGATCTCAGATTACTGCAGCAGGCTTGGGAGGGGTGCACCTCATAGGGGAATGTGATTTATGACACAGACGGAGGGGAGGGAAGGAACAGGGGTAAAATTCAGCTATAATTCAAACAAAGCTCAGTTCTGACTGCAGAAAGGCCTTGCCTAATGAAGTTCCCTATAAATGACTAGTTTTGTATTGAAACTTGGCTCGATACTCATGAATCAGTTAGGGCATTTTTAGGAAACCTGACAGGCGGTATTTGCCAGTTCTCCGAACTACTCAAAGGTTTCCACCACCGGTTCTCCAAAACTGGTCAGAACCTGCTGAATACCACCTCTGGTAACCACTGCCGCAAAAGAAGCCAATCGCAGGAGTGCCTCAACTTAACAACTGTCGTCACTGACAAGGAAAATTCCAGGCTCCTTCACAGTTGTAGTTCTAGAACTACCTGTGCAGTACATCTCCGTGGGTTTTTTTTTTCTTGTTTTATTTTTTCTTGTTTTATTTTTTACACCAAAGCACCAAAATAGTCAGAATAGGCTGGTTGCCTGAAAAGTTTTGACTGATTTGGAGTCAGCTGCTTTCATTCGATCATTTTCCAGGAAGAAGAAGAGAGATTTCTCAACTGCTCCTACAGTGAACCACTTTTAAAACGCTTCCTGTTCTGCCAAGTTTTATCATTTGTTTTGTCTAAAATTAGAAGTGCTAATGATGTGTGTTGCAGCCCTTTCGTCATCTCCGCCCCCTCCCCCCATTTGCACTTCTCTCCTTAACCTTACTTGAGTGACTTCCTTTACGTAAGTTAGATCAGTGTTTCTCAACCTTGTCAACTTGAAGATGTCTGGACTTCAATTCCCAGAATTCCCCAGCCAGCGAATGCTGGCTGGGGAATTCTGGGAGTTGAAGTCCAGACATCTTCAAGTTGACAAGGTTGAGAAACACTGAGTTAGATAACACACTCCTGAACTCCTTAGCCCTTCAGCTTTTAACCAGCTTCTGGTTAAGAGGCTGATTTGTTTATTTATTTATTTTAAAAAAAACAAGCTTGAGATTTTTAATATTTGGATCTCTTAATACAGGGGTGTCAAACTCAAGGCCCGGGGGGCCGAATCCGGCCTGTGGGGTGCTTAGATCTGGCTCGACACCACCACCACCCCCTGAAAACAGCAAAGGGCTGGCACACGGAGCCTCTACTAGTGAAAATGGAGCTCGGGGGGGGGGGGGGGGCTCCATGCGACCCTCCCAAGCCCCGTTTTCGCTGGCAGAAGGTTGCAGGAGGCTGCCGCAGCCGAAAACAGAACTCAGAACCCTGTTTTCGCTGGCAGAGCGATCGGACTGCCACAAGTGACCCCCTATTCGAGTGTCGTTGTGTTGGCCATGCCCACCCTGGCCACGCCCACTGCCCCCCCACCCCCGAGGTCAAACACAACCCCGATGCAGCCCCTCAACAAAACCCCTGTCAACGTTGACCCCTATCAACAAATGTGACACCCCTGTCTTAATGCCTCGAGGGACAGTTGATTTGTTGCTGTCCATCAGAGTATTTTTGTCTTGGGAGAAATCGGAGACTTTTTGATGCCTAAAATGCCCATTTGGGAGCTTATTGAGTTCGCAAGGTCATCCTCGCCTTACGACAATTGGGACCATCGCTAATTGAGGCAGTTCTGAAGTGAGTTGGCCCCCGGTTTTACAACCTCGTTTGGGGTGGACTTAAATGAATCGCACAGTCATTGAGCAACTCTAGCTTCTCCCATGGATTCTGCTCATTGGGAGCTGGTTGGGAAGGTCACGGAGGGTCATAGCCTGACCCAACGACGATCAAAAACTCATGGCAGTTGTGCCAAGCTGTGAGAGCAATCAACCCATGGAGCACAAGTTGCCTTTGGAAGTTGTGGGAGCTTCATCACTGGAGGCTTTCAAGAAGAGACTGGGCTGCCATCTCTCAGAAATGGTGTAGGGTCTCCTGCTTGAATGGAGGGTTGGACTAGATGACCTACAAGGTCCCTTTCCAACTGTCAATCTGCTAAATTTTGATCAGGACAACAGTTGTAAGTTCAAACCTTCGCTAAACGAACGGTTGTAAGTCGAGGATTATCTGTATTGCTTGGCATCTCCCTTTGGGTGATGTTGGGTTGTTGTGACCCGCAAAGCTCCTGACTCTATATCTCTCCCCCTGTGCCCCCCTCTCTTTCAGTCACACCCAGCCTGCCGAGTCGTGTGGCGTGGTCGGCCTGGCTTTCAGCGGTGCCCAGATCCAGTGCGCCTCCGTCCTGCTGGATCAAGAAGTCACGGATGAAAAGTTAGCCGAAGCGGCCATGCAGCGCCTGAAGGCGGCCAACATTCCCGAGCGCCACAGCCTGGCGTTCATGTTTGCCTGCGTGGGCAGGGGGTACCACTTTTACCAAAACAAAAGAAACGTGGAAGCCGACATTTTCCGGAAGTACTTCCCCGGCGTGCCGTTGTTAGGCTTCTTCGGACACGGGGAGATCGGGTGCGATCGAATCGTGACGGGGAATTTCGTCCTCCGGGAATGTCGCGAGACCAAGGACGACCTCCTGCACAGCTACACCACAGTCGTGACGCTCCTGCACTTCGGTTCGGCTAAAGGCAATCAAGCTTAAAAAAAAAAAATCTCTCTCTCTTTCTCTCTCTCTTTCTCTTTTCTCTCCTGTGCAAATTGTGCAGCGGCTGCATTAATTGCGAGAAAAGAGCCGTTCTGGGCATGTCATTCTAAGGGCCTCCTAAAAACGAAAAGGAAGGCCATCCCATCGACTTTAGGATTCCCAATGACGTGATCTTAAATTCGGGGGGGAAGAAAATAGGACTTTATACCCCATTTCTAAACTTTAAAAGTGTTTCATGTATATACGGTAGATTTTTACTTCGTTCCGGTGATTGCGAATGATGTTGTTTAGCATCGCCCGTGTGCTTTTATGCTTGGGGGGGGGGGGGGTATCCTTTTTTTTTTTCATGCTGTTAGTGGATTACTTAGTCAGCCCACGGACTAAGCCTGTCTTAAGCTGTGGCTTAAGTCTTTTATCGTTTGTCTCTGGAAATGCAAAGCTTCAGGCCTGAACGGAGCTCTTTAAAACCATCTCTTAAGCAGCCCCACGGAGGCCTAGTCAAATTCGAAACCATGTTTGCACTTGAATATCCATCTTTTTTGATCCAGAGCGAATTAGACGGTCTGGATTCGCAGGCTTCCTCTTGGTAGACGATTGCAAGTTTGGACCAATCTTGTTCGTGACCCGTCAAAACCGCGTTCCACAAAAGCGCGGTCGACGAAATCGCGTATGTGACGTCATCACAACGCGACGAAAAAGATCGAAAAATTGAAATAAAAATTAAATTACAGCAAGCCGATTCACATAAAGGTAAGGGTTAGGTTAAGGGTTAGGGTTAGGGTTAGGTTAAGGGTTAGGGTTAGGGTTAGGGTTAGGGTTAGGTTAAGGGTTAGGGTTAGGGTTAGAGCGTTAGCGTTACGTTTAGCGTTAGGTTAAAGGTTAGCGTTAGGTTTTTCATTACGTTAAGGGTTAGGTTTAGGGTTAGGTTTAGGGTTAGGTTTGGGGGGGCTAGGGGAAGGTTTTAGCTTTATTTTTACATTTTTCGATCTTTTTTTATCTTTTTCGTCACGCTGTGATGACATCACATACGCACTTTCGTCGACCGCGATTTTGTCGACCGCGGTTTTGTGGTAGAACCATCTTGTTCACTAGCTAGTTCATACGATCAATTTGTACTAAGGTTGCCAGCTTCTTTAATCACTTTGGTTGTAGGAAAATATTCCTCAGGGGGGGATCTTAAATATACGAAGGAGCCTTGGGATTGGCCTGATTTGGCTTGAATTCTGCCGTTGAGTATTTTCAATATGAATTGTTGGGACCCGGAGCTGTTCTAAATGACACCAATGATGCAGTTTTCTTCCTGGGCAAATCAAAAAAAGACTCACTGTTTTTAATCAATGTAGGAAAGATGAATGGCAGAATTATACGACTGCTGCCGGTTTACTTCATAATCTGCTCTCTGACATTAAAGCTACTGAAGATATTTTATGATTTGGTTTCATGTCCTAAGGTTGTACTGGGGAAGTGTAAAATAAGGTAACAGAGAATTAAATACATGATTTCTTCTCTCCCCCCCTCTCCCTCAACCTCTAGTTACATTCTTTATGTCAGTGTTTCTCAACCTTGGCAACTTGAAGATGTCAAGTTGGGTAAATTTCCTGGGTAGTGTAAGAACAAGTTTGATTGTGGGATTGTAATGCAGAGGTGAGATTGTGTTAGAAATAAATCCATTTACAGCCAATAGTAGCTTCCCCCCATTCCCCTTAATTCTGCGAGTCTGTGGTTGCAATTTTCTCAAATCAGAAGGCATTTAAAAAATAAATAAACTACTTGAAAGAAGTTATATGCAGACCAAATGATGGCTCCATGAGTAAGAAGAAGAATTGATCTGTGGGACTTTACAGAACTACATATAGTTTTATGTTAGTTTGTTGGATTTTTTTCCCCCTCAGCTGTCTTCTAGAAGCTCTTCCAACTCTTTTCTCAAACAACAACTTGTGAGTAGACTGGACTGAGAGTAAGTTACCCCCCAGGACCAAGGTGGCCCCAAACCTGAGTCTTTCCAGTCCTTGTCCTTAACTATTACGCTACTCTGGCTTGACAAGACATTATTTACAATACAGAATAGCAGAGTTGGAAGGGACCTTGGAGGTCTTCTAGTCCAACCCCCTGCCTAGGCAGGAAACCCTATACTGATTCAGACAAATGGCTATCCAACATCTTCTTAAAGACTTCCAGTGTTGGGGCATTCACAACTTCTGGAGGCAAGTTGTTCCACTGATTAATTATTCTAACTGTCAGGAAGTTTCTCCTTAGTTCTAGGCTTCTCTCCTTGATTAGTTTCCACCCATTGCTTGTTGTCCTACCCTCTTTGGAGAATAGCTTGACTCCCTCTTCTTTGTGGCAACCCCTGAGATATTGGAACTCTGCTCTCATGTCTCCCCCAGTCCTTCTTTTCATTAAACTAGACATACCCAGTTCCTGCAACCGTTCTTCATATGCTTCTTAATTAGTTGTCTTTTACAACCAATGGACAACACGTGAACGAATTTTAAACACAGAATATTTTGAGAGACCTCAGATACGTGTTTGTAAAGGATAAACTTTATTTACAAATGGAAATGTTTCAAACAAAAGGGGGGGGGGGAAGGAATAACGTGACTACCTCAGGACCCTAAAAAGTCTCGCCCGATGTCACCGTTGTAAGTTGTTGGAAACCTTTACATAAAATGGCTCATTGTTTGTTCACTAGGCTTACTCCTGACATGGAAAGTCCGTTGCAGGAGACTAAAACGGAAAGCTGATTTCACCTTCAATAAAAATGGATGGAAGACGTCCAACAGCTTTTCAATGCTACCTACTTAATGTTCGGAAATACTTTAAAAGCATTTTGTCTATTTTAATTACCGAGGATGGAGTTGACTCTAATGTCTCTCTCAGCATCTTCACATCCCTCTGACCTCCGGCGTCTGGGAGCAGTAAGAACATAAGCTGTGCATATTTCTGCATAGATATTTGGTCCTGTAAATCACGTTCTTCGTTCAATACATCTGGGAACGCTGATAAAGATTCCTGAAAAATCACAGAAGACGGTGGCTTTATTAGATTTTTCCTTTAAAAAAAAAGAAGTCAAATGACGTGTTCTCTTTCCCATCATTCCTGTCAAGGCAGCTTGCAAAGGTATTAAACTAACACTCTTGGTGTTGTACCCACAGGAATTAATTAAGCACATCAAAAATGAACGGAAAATCCCCATGAAAACAACAAGCAATTTTGCCTTGTTCATCGGCTCATCCTAAGAATCCGTTTTGAAGATCTCATTCAATTATTAGGGTGTTGCTTTGTTCAGGGAGAGGAAAGGAGCGGCATTTACATAGCAGTATTTATTTCGCAGTCCGTCTTAAATCTGCATGGAATTATTTAACATTTATTCTTCATCCGATAACCTTTTTTATTTGCCCCTGAGACAATATTGGGCAGCAAAACGGATCTGGGTGGATCACACAATGGGACACGAACCAACAATGTAAGGGAGCAACGGAAAAGGAAGGGTAGTGATTGGATCATCAACAGAAGTATAAAGTCAACATCAAGAGAAATTGCATAGGCAGTGTTATCCTAAAACAGGGGTCGGCAACCTTAAACACTCAAAGAGACACAAAGGTCCTAACTGGATGCCCCCCGTTCAATTCTGGAGTCGACCAGAAATCCGGTTCCCCTACCATAGAGTCTCCTCCTAGCGCGGCGTCCTTTTTCCTCTACCTGTCCTAACCGAAAGCCCTATCAATTGTGGAGCTGATCGGAAAACCCGCCCCTTGCCATAGAGTCTCCTCCTGTCGCGCCCTGCTCCCCCCCCGCCCCCCTAACCGGAAGCTCCTCTCAAAATTGTGTTGCCAACTGTCGGCAGGGAGCCGCAGCAGAGGGATGAAAGAACCACATGCAGCTCCAGAGCCACCGGATGCTGACCCCCTGTCCTAGAATAGAGCATCCATTTGGGGCTCTGGAGGCTGAACAGAAGACAGTAACTAAAGATGGTAGGAGGCTGGAAGGAAAAACTTGTGAATTCCCATTTTCTATCTAATTTTACATTTATATGCATGGACAGATACAATTCTTATCCCAGCCCATTCTCCTTTCATACATCAAAAGAGCCCTTGGTGGAGAAATGCGGGACCCATGCGACGTATTCATAATTTCTGGCCAAGCAAATTGCATTATTCAAGCGTTTCTAAACAGACCTCGAGAATAATTCACAGCTTCTTCGTTCTCACCGTGCGTTTCTGCAGCAGGCCAAAATTACTGGACACAGCCTAAACAGATGTTCTTATTTTTTTTTTCCCTTTCTTTATCGGGATAATAATTTATTAGAATCTTGTGATCTCGCAGCTTTTGCATAAAAGGACCCTCCCGTAATTAAAAAAAATGGAAAACTTGGAAACGTCTGAAAAATGCAGAGAAGATGCGCACGTATGACATCAGACTTCTCTGCGCGAGAACCCTCTTCCTTTGAAATGGGATCCTAAATATAACTGGCCTGGTAAATCTTTAATTAGCACAACACTTGTCACAGATATCCGTTCCGTCCTCTTACCATATTCTCCCAACGTGGTTTCAGCTTTTCCACTTTTCTTGCAGCTGGTCCATAATTCCTTCTTTGGATTTCTTTATTCGGTTATTTCTGAAAAGACACCAATTTCCATCAGATCCACAAGGCAATCTTTTATCGGGGTGGGGGGGCGGGGGGAGGCGTATTGAATTGCGGGTTGGGGCCTGCAGTGGTCCAGGATTTGGGATGAGGGGTCGGAGGTGTGACGGTCAAGCGCGGGAAATCAAGAAACGCGGGAATTTCAAATAAATACAGGTTTGTTGCAAGTTTACGCTCTCAACGGGAATCCGAACTACTAACCATCAAGGCAAATTGGCGGCAGGTAAGAATTCAAGGTTGGCTGGACTGCGCTCTTGTGAGCACGCAGGGACTCGAGACTGATGACGCGTTTGACCCTTCCCTCCCTCGGCCTCAGCCTGCTCATCTCCCACAGCAACCTTGTTGTAAGTTAGAGGGTTTCTTTTCAGTTCTTTCAGTTCACTTCCTATTCCGAAAAAGGAAGTAGAGGAAAATATCCATGCTAACCATCGCTCTGGATAGCGAAATAAATCAGGACCGATGGTGATCCAAAGTGTTGAAGACTACAAAAAAAAGTGGATTTAGAGCAGGGGCATCCAACTTTGGCCGCTTTTAAGATCTGCGGACTTCCAACTCCCAGAATTCCAGCATATTCTCACATTACGCTTGTACTTGAAACTGACATAGCTAGCTGGGGAATTCTGGGAGTTGAAGTCCCAGAGCTAAGAGCCGAGGTGGCGCAGTGGTTAGGGTGCAGTACTGCAGGCCACTTTAGCTGACTGATCTGCAGTTCAGTGGTTCAAATCTCACCGGCTCAAGGTCGACTCAGCCTTCCATCCTTCCGAGGTGGGTGAAATGAGGACCTGTGGGGGCAAGTTGCTGACTCAATTTGCTAAAAAAATTTGTAAACCACTTAGGGCTGATGAAAGCCCTATGAAGCGGTATATAAGTCTAATAAATAAATAAACTCCGCAAGTCTTAAGCTCCTGATTTTGAGGCTGCAGGCAGCTTCCCTACACCTGTCCTCCCCCTCCGCCCACCTACTTGCACCAGCTATTGAGCAGAGAAGTACTCACTGTTGCAAGCATGGCTGCTGTTTCCCTCAATCAGATGTTCTCCGCGCTCCAGGGCACTGGCCCGTGGGATCTGGCCTTTTCTGGCAAGAAGGGGTAAAGGGAGTGAGACGGCAAAGAGACGGAAGGTGGATAATCCAAGGACGCCGGTGGGTTTTGGCTTCCCCTATCGCACTTCCCGATGGGATGCGGCTTAAAGCTACGAAATGGCCTGAAACGGAGCATAAGATGCATAAGACGTGCCAGCCTTTCTCACCTAAACGCTTCTCTCAGGGCGATGCGGTTTTGCCTTGTTTGAAAGAGTGTCTGCCAGCTTCCCATGACTCAAGGTTTACAGCTTCTCTTGAGGTTTTGTTTTATTTTATTTTATTTCAGCCGAGGAAATAAAGCAGCCCGACGGATTTGCGAGTCAGCTGCCCGCTGGCGCAGTGGTTAAATGCAGCACTGCAGCTCAGGGTTGACTCAGCCTTCCATCCTTCCGACCCAGATTGTTGTTGGGGGCAATATGCTGACTCTGTAAACCGCTTAGAGAGGGCTGAAAGCCCTATGAAGCGGTATATAAGTCTAACTGCTATTGCTGCTATTGCTATTGCTATTGCTATCTCAAGATTAGTCAGAGTTTTTAATCTGGGAACGAGACGGCCTGAGCTCTCTTTTTAGGAAGAGAAGAAGGGAAATGACACTTTCTGGAGAGCGTTAAAAGAGCCACGGCACGTGCGTTAAATATAGGTGTGGCATGACAAAACTGCGCTCGACTAAGCCGCGCCTGATTAAACCGCGTCGCTGACATCATCAACAGGGCGACAACAGCGAGCGCGGAGAAAGAAGGGCGCTTTAAATAGCTCTTTGAAAGCAAGCCGATTCAACTTAAGGTAAGGGTTAGGTTTAGGGTTAGGTTAAGGGTTAGGGTTAGGTTTAGGTTTAGGGGTTAATTTTAGGTTTAGCATTTACAGTGTGCTTCTGTCTCCGCGCTGTTGTCGCCCTGTTGATGACGTCAGCTACGCGGTTTCGTCGAGCGCGGTTTAGTCGAACGCCGTTTTGTGGTGGAACCAAATATAGGATGACAGAACGGGAAGGTTTATTCTGCCGATTCCAACAGCCCAAATCTCTCTCTTTGGGTCAATATGTCATTTCAGCTGCTTTACCTGCACAGGAAAAAAAACGCTCCAGCTACCAGGACGCTCAGAACGACGACGGACGCCAACACGGCTACAAACAGTTCTCCCCTTGAGTGGCTCTTGATGCTGGGGAGCAGGATTGCTTCGCAACGCGCCCCTGTGTAGTTGTCAACACACCTGGGAACAAAGATGGAGTTCGTTTGTGAGCTGAAACGAAGCCACATTTCCCCCCCCCTTCCCAGGGTTGGTCCGTGCTCCCTCTCCCTCTTCGCTTCCTCGGTTGTCTCCACGTTACAATGAGCGTTAGAGCGAAGAAGTTGTGGAAAGTATACTTTGTGCAGTGCAGGTTGCTCAAATTCCCTGTTTGTTCTTCATTTGACTCTGTTCTGCAAGAGCCTCTTGCCCCCAACAATCCTCATTTTACCCACCTCGGAAGGATGGAAGGCTGAGTCAACCCTGAGCCTGGTGAGATTCGAACTGCCAAATTGCAGGCAGCCGGCAGTCAGCAGAAATAGTCTACAGTACTGCACTCTGACCACTTTGCCACCGAGGCTCTATATAAATCTCCATCATGTAAGGAAATATTGACGTGCGAATCTAACCAAAGATTGTGACGACTTAGAAGGACTGGAAAATCTGAATAATAAAGAAAACCTAACCAGAATGAAGTTCGTTGCAAGGATGCTTGCAAAAATTGAGGCTTCTATTGGAGGAAGGGGAAACATTTATTGCGGGATTTTCCTTGAATTGTGACGTGAACTGGGGAGAGGTGGCAACCGTGGTGGTGTAGTACGCGTGGCAGATGTGGCACGCAGAGCCCTCTGTGGGCATGCCCGCTGGCCAGCTGCTCTTCGCAGGCACTGCAGTGCCGAAAAACAGCCAAAAACATTTTTCGGGCCAGTTCTGGGCCTTTTTCAGGCTGTTTTTGGGAGCCATTTTCAGGCTGTTTTCAGCCCGAAAAATGGTAAAAAAATAGGCATGTGCTCACTGGCCAGCTGGCCTTGGGGTTTCCGGTGCTTTCGTGCGTGCACATGCCGAAAAGGTTCGCCATCCCTGGGTTAGGATCTTTGTAAGATTCCCTAGGGATCATTGTAATTACAATGTGCACAGGAAGGCAATCTTATCCGCCAGCAATGAAGTCATGTGCACGAAATTCCCAGAACCGAATGTTAAATTGCCACCTTACAATTCCATCTGCTTCATGGCTCCACTTTCCATTTGTTACAGGGAAGATTTTAGCAACGTGAGAACATCCCGTTTTCACTCTGGCCCAACAGATAAGTAGCCCTGTCGTCCTGTGAGAATTGCCTACTCTACGGGACTGTGGTATGTAGGTATATTTACCACTACAATGAATGTAAACCGTATTTACATTTTGCAGGTTAATTAGTCTTTTTAGGAAAGAGAACCAAGGTTTAAATATTTCGTAGGCAACGAGTAAAATTGGAGGCACGCTTTTGACCTCTGACGTTGGTTTAGGAAACAAATAGGGATCGGCTGTAAACAGGAGAAGAAAGATGGAACAAAGTTCTCCACTTAGAGATAACTTTTTTACAGTATATCTAACAAAAAAATTAGCCCCCGGGGCTATTTGGGAGTAAAAGGTTATTTGGAATAACGAAGTAAAGCTCTCAACTTACAACAAGGTTACGACAGCACCGTTTTTCACACTTACACCATCCCCATGGTCACAGGATCAGGATTCAGATGCTTAGCAACCGACTCGTATTTATGACGGTTGCAGTGTCCCGGGGATGATCCCCTTTTGCGACCTTCTGACAAGCAAAGTCAATGGGGAATCCGGATTCACTTAACAACTACGTTACTAACTTAGGAACTGCGGTGAGTCACTTAACAACTTTGGCAAGAAAAGTCGTGAAACGGGAGAAAAACTCACAGAATAAATGTTTCACTCAGCGGCATTAATTTTGGGGCTCAATAACCCGAGGACTACCTGTACACAAATACATAACATACACCGAGGGCCGAGATACTCGTATTTTCCTATCTCTTGTGGGATTTGCTGCTGCATTGATTTTTAAAAGCCTCTCTTTTCACTCAGGAAGTATTTCCTCTTTCACTCAAATGCCCACTTTGACCATAAAGTGCAATAACTATTTAGTGCTGAAAGGTAAACGGGAATTATCGATTTCCATCCCACGTGTTAGGCAACAGCATGGTGTCATTCTGGGGACACACATCTGCTTGGTTACGTAAGATTCCCTTGCATCACAGGTCTCCCAAAGGATCGGATTTAGATTTTCCCTGTCCCGACGGTATCCCTATTCCGGGCGCGATATGTCAGTCTACAATGAGGCCAATATGGCTTGGTGTGTCCTACCATTCTCTCTCTGTGTCTCTAGGGACTTCCGGGAGACTCCATGCCTGGGAAAACAGCTGATGCAGAGGCTCTGAAAGACTTCCCTTAAACCAGCACTTTTGCAGCTGGGTATCACATTTGTCAAGCAAATAAAACATAACACCGGGTCAAATCAGCAAGGGCAGCTCTAAAAGTATTTGGGGGGGGAGGATTTCTGTCATTTGAAAGTCCTAGGTAAAGGTAAAGGTTCCCCTCGCACATCTGTGCCAGTCGTTCCCGACTCTAGGGGGCGGTGCTCATCTCCGTTTCAAAGCCGAAGAGCCAGCGCTGTCCGAAGACGTCTCCGTGGTCATGTGGCCGGCATGACTCAACGCCGAAGGAGCACGGAACGCTGTTACCTCCCCACTAAAGGTGGTTCCTATTTTTCTACTTGCATTTTTGACGTGCTTTCGAACTGCTAGGTTGGCAGAAGCTGGGACAAGTCACGGGAGCTCACTCCGTTACGCGGCGCTAGGGATTCGAACTGCTGAACTGCCGACCTTTCTGATCGACAAGCTCAGCGTCTTAGCCACTGAGCCATCGCGTCCTTTCCCAGTGAACTTAGGATGTCATGAATGTATTGGCACAATACAGGTGGTCCTCGACTTACGACCACAATCGAGCCCAAAATTTGGTGTTGCTAAGCAAGAAATTTGCTTAAATTGAGTTTTACCCCAATGTTATGACTTCTCTTGCCCCGTTTGTTAAGCGAATCGCTGCAGTTGTTAAATTAGTAGCGCCGTTGTTAAGTGAACCTGGCTTCCCTATTGACTTTGCTTGTTAGGAGGTCACTCCGCTACGAGGCGCTCGGGATTCGAACCGCCAAACTACCGACCTTTCTCATCAACAAGCTCAGTGTCTTAGCCCCCGAGCCACTGCGTCCCTTGTCTTTGGAAGCCCTACTGTTCAACTAATGCACCAGCCAAGGGGCAATCGGCGTGATTTTTTGAAAAAAAACAACAAGCATAACTGTCAACGTTTTGCCTACCTGCAAAAAGGATTGGAAGCCGAAGGTATGGTGTAACAGATCCCACCATTCAGACAGAAAGACCCATAAATGCTGCCACAGAGTTCTTCATGATCTAAAACAGGAGGGGGGGGGGGGAAACAACTTCTGAAAAAAGTTTTGTTATTTTTGAACACTGAAGCCGTCTCCATGAAAAGCGGAGCATCACATGGAGTTGAAAGGTGGTGCTAACTTGCACATTAGGTGTGAGAGTCCTGGCTATTTCTACCCACCCTGAAAATGGGGACATAATAAATATCCTTATTTGGAAGCATAGGAAGCTGCTGCAGGAAACATTGACGGACCTGCAAATTGAGGAGGGGGGGGGAGGGACACTCTGTGGCAATTTCCCCTTGCCCAAATTCTGAAAAGCGAAGCTCATTCAGAGACTGATATTGTTGTGGCTGGCCAGCAGATTCGGACAGCAAGGGGGTTGGCGATGAAGATGGGCCAGTCCTGGAGTCTGGGGAAGGCTCTGATGAGGGCTCTGTGTTGGAGGCAGAGAGGGGGCCAAGGCCATAAGCCAGCTATCAGCCCCCTTCAGGGTCACATCAGTGAGGCAGAAGAGCAGCTGGAGCCTGTTCCCAGTGTGCGCAAAGAGGATCGAAAGGGGAGTGGAGTTTGCAGGAGACAATTACTTCGCTTAATTGGTTCGTGACTCTCCGAGACTCCTTGTCAAGTTCTGCAGATCTCGGCCTGGCAGCTCTCCAAGCCAGATAAGGTCTGTGACTGTAAATCCTCCCTTGAAAGACTTTGCTGGATGTGAAGGAGCAGAATTCACAGTAAAATTAATAAAAGGGGTTTTTAAGGGGACAAGGAGTTTGCTTCATGCTTTTAGGAAGCCTCGGTCAGAACAGATATTTCCACTACTCTCTATGCCACTTTCTCTCTCTCTGATGAGTTAAAAATGGGGATGGCAGTGGTGTTCATGGCAGCTACCAACTCAGATCTTCCTTCCTGGCTGTTACTCCATAAGTCAGGAGGGAGCTGTGCCAGTAGATTGGGGAACAGCCCACTCTTCCCGACATCAATAAGTTTGGTTTATAGACTCATAACCTGACCAGCTGGTTCATCCAGTACTGCTCTATGCTAACCGACTAAACTCAACCAACCAGAACTTCTATTTTTACGCTGAAGGCTTTGCTTGGTGAAGATGTTCGCGTCGGCTTTTTAGAGAGGAAAGGATAGATTTTTTGCCAGGAGTTCATGTTTTGGACACGACCGATGTGAGGTTAAGACTGAAATCTGTGCGTCCAGGTCAAAATAACAAAGTTAATGATTTACAAACAGGTGGGGTTTTTTTTATAGATAATGTCCAAAATTCACATCTCCCAAGCTACGGTCTCTTAGCAAATACCCAACCATATGAGGAATAAAACAGAGCAATGCTGTCTCATTCCTACCTTCCCGAATTATCTGTTGAACAAGCAGTGGAATAATTGCAATAGATCATCTCACTTCAGGCAACCCGTCCAGAAGAATCGAAGGAAGTGAAATTAATAAAAAAAACCTCCCTGTTCCTTTTTCATCTCACAAAACAAAGAAAATGTCACCGTTTTGAAATCTAGTATTGATGGCAACTGATCTTAAAAAAAACATCTATTTCAGCCAATGGTTTCTAAACAATTCCAAATATTCTTGGGCAAATTAAATTATTATTATTTTTTTTAATACCCTGCCCAAGAGGAAGTTTGCAATAAGCCCGTAACTCTTTATGACTTGAGGGTCTAAATTTGACTTTTTTTTTTCTTTTGAGAAGTTCCACTCGTGTGTTTTAAAATTGGGGGGAAATGAATGTGCTGGTTTACAATTTGTAAGTTAAAAGGTTTAGGTCCTAGGAGTCAGGAAAACCTGCCAGCTGGATTTTTGTTATTGATCTACGTGTAGGTGGGGAGACAGGGCAGATAAGGAGGTGAGAAGCACAAAACCAGACTAGCAAGGCAACCTGAGAACTCTGCAGGCCAAATTATTAAAGCAGACAGAATTAAAACACAGAGGATTTTACACGTCTCCATCAAGAGGCTTGAAAAATAAATCCATAGTGAAACTATGAGTGGAAATTTGCTTCATATAAGGATTTTAAGAACCATTAATCGGTGGAACAACTTGGCTCCAGAAGTTGTGAATGCTCCAACACTGGAAGTTTTTAAGAAGAGATTGCACAACCATTTGTCTGAAGTGATATAGGATTTCCTGCCTGAGCAAGGGGGTTGGACTAGAAGACCTCCAAGGTCCCTTCCAACTGTGGTATTCTGTAATTATCAAAACTAGACTGCCATTCACAATTTGATTCCAGATTTTGAAGGATACCTCAAATTATAATTGGTTGGTTTGGCTATAACGTTATATTGCACCGATTTTAAAAGGCAAAAATGAATTATACCCCATATGTCAGAGGTTCCCAAACTTGGCAACTTTAAGACTTGTGGACTTCAACTCCTAGAATTCTCCAGCCAGAGCTTAAAGTCTTAAAGTTGCCAAGTTTGGGAACCACTGCCATATGTAATGAGAAAACCAATATAAACAACACACGCCTGTATCCACCAAATCATAATTTGAATATATTTGAGTTTATCCAGTCTATAAAGTACTTTGAATTCTCTAAAGATTCTTATTAGCATCACATTCTGACCAGGCTTCAAAACAATTAAAATATGTGAACATCCAGCTATGCAAAGTGTACGTTATTCCAAATAGATATAACTTAATGTTAGAATAAACAAAAAGGTTCATGGCATTACCTGTTCGCATATTATTCTGACCACAATTTGTAATTCTTGGACACAGGCTAAGTCTTCAAAAATTGCCCTGCAGAGAGAAGGGGAAAAAAAACACCCTTGTTTTAATCCGAATGTCTGCTTTCTGATTAACTGCTACTTGGGTTAAACATCAAGACGGAATACATTACCTTACTCGCTATAGATAATGAATGATTTTAATGCTCTACACAAACTCAATTAATTTTAAATATAATGGCAAAACTTCCCTGGACTTGGCAAAACTTTGTTGGCTTACTGGTACTAATTTGAAAAAAAAAAATCTGGTTTTTTTTTTAAGGTTACCTTGTTCCAACAGAATTGCTAAGATTCCTGGAAATCTTACAAGAAATAAATGAACATGTTCAAACACCACAGAGATTCTTGAGATGAATTAAATTCACCGAGTTGATTCAGGACTAACCCTACATTTTAGCTGCTTTACAATAACCCTTTTTTCTGGGAGCTGAATTTTTTTGGGGGTACAGCATATCCTGAGGGTGACACGTCAGTGCGTGGTGTCCAGGGTCGTCATTTCAGGTAATTTGAGATCCTACTTTTAACTGGGTAAAGTTGATTGTATTAAATGACCCACTTAATTTATCTTAATATCCATTTCTGAATTTGTGTGGAGGAAGCTACATTACTATTACTATCCTCCTTGCCTTCCGTAAAGCTACTAAGTCCTGGCTGCTCCGGCAGGCCTGGGGCTGTTGAAGTATCCAGCCCCACTTTAATTGTGTATGTTGTTGTATTTTAAATTGTTGTTTTGTCTTATTTATCCCCCCCCTCCCCTTTTTATTGTAAGCCGCCCGGAGTCCTTCGGGAGTGGGCGGCGTACAAACCCAATAAACGATAACTATAACTATTTCCCATTTGGTATTAGCATTTTATAGCAATAGCAATAGCAGTTAGACTTATATACCGCTTCATAGGGCTTTCAGCCCTCTCTAAGCGGTTTACAGAGTCAGCAAATCGCCCCCACAGTCTGGGTCCTCATTTCACCCACCTCGGAAGGACGGAAGGCTGAGTCAACCTTGAGCCGGTGAGATTAGAACCGCTGAACTGCAGATAACAGTCAGCTGAAGTGGCCTGCAATACTGCACCCTAACCACTGCGCCACCTCGGCTCTTTTTCTTACGCTAAACAGAAAAAAAATAGCCATAGGATTTAAGAGAGCAAAATATTACTATGTTTTAAATTTGAAAAGAAGGAGGACCTAAATGTTTGAGGCTGCAACATCCTTAAGACTAGGGCTCTCTAGTTCTCCTACTTTATGGTTAGCAGAAAAGTAATTGAAAAAGGGGGTGGAAATGAGCATTATTTCTGCCCCATTTCCGTTACTGTTCTACCTTGTCTAAAAATCTGCCCAGCTAGTTGCAGATACTTCTCGACTTATGACCATAATTGAGGCCAACATTTCAGTTTGCTAAGTGAGTCGGTTGTTAAGTGAGTTTTGCCCCATTTTACAATCTTGTTTTGCCACAGTTGTTAAGTGAATCACTGCAATTGTTAAGTGAGTGCCAGTGTCGTTAAGTGAATCTGGTTTCCCCAACCCCCCTTAACTTTGCTTGTCAGAAGGTCCCCAGTAGGGGACCACGTGCACTCCGTCATAAATACGAATCAGTTGCCAAGTGTTTGAATTTTGATGAGTTTGTGACTGCAGAGGTTGTAATTGTGGAAAAAAAAGTCACTTTTTTCAGTACCGTTATAACTTCAAACAGTCAGTAAGCGAATGGTTGTAAGTCAAGGACTACATGGGGTGGGTGAGTGTCATCTTATGACATAATCATTGACATTGCAGGGGGATTTTAAAAAAGAAAGAAATGAAATAGTTTACGGAAGGGATCCCAGTCTTTAAAATAATACATCTGCATGAATCCCTTCCTCCTCTCTCCTCCCCTCCAGATATAAAACAAATGATTTCCCCAAAGTTGAGGTTGAGTAATAAAGATTCCCTTTTCATAATTAAATGCATATACGGTGGTTTTTTTTTTAATTAATCATCATTTTATTGCCAGAGTTCTCAAACTTTATAATGTTACGAAACTGGCACAGTCAGAGCAAAGAACAAAATTTTGGAACCAGTTTGGACAAGACTCCTGCTTCTCCCAATTTTTATACCTTTCTTTTAACGTTTTACGTGTTTTATTTTTTTCCAGATGTTTAAGTAGCACCACTATATGCACTCTTTTTTTAAAAACCAAAAAATCAAATACAAGCGTGGAAGGCTTACTCGTAATTTGACTGCGCCCCCCCAAACCTCTTTCTAATTTAGGGAGACGGCTGGCAAAAAAACGAGCAGCGTATAAGGTTAATAAGCAGAGGAATCACTTTTGTGCACCCTTCCGGGAGAACTCTTTCAAGATCTTGTGCAACACACAACCGCAGGTAGGGTACACCAGCTCCTGGCTATTTTTAGTCCGCTTCCTGCAGGACTTCCCGCTAAAATCAATCTCGGTTCAGTCGTGTCCCTTAGGAAAGTCATCGCGTGGCTTCCCCTACCCCAGAAAGACCTTTAAAAGTTGCTTTATCAAACACTGGACATAGTTTTCTCACGCCAGTTGTCACGAGAGAATGTGGACATTAGGAAATGTCACATTTTTCTGACATCCACTTAAGGAATTTATAATGTACGGGAATATTTCACAAGTACATAACACAAAATCCCCAGGAAATACCCAGCAGGAGAGCGTTACTCAATTTTGGCAAGTTTAAGGTGTGTGGACTTCAGTTTCCAGAAATCCCTAAGCCAACATTCCTTAGTCCCCGGGGAATTCCCAATCTGCATGCTGATTTGGGAAATTCTGGGAGTTGAGCATTTCAAGTTGCCAAGGTTGAGAAACACTGAAGGATGAGAAAGGCAAGTGTGAAGGAACTTCACTCTCCAAAGTCAAGCTCATAAAGGAACTTACTTCTAGGTAAGCATGCCTAAGGTTTGATCTCATTTTATTTTAATGGCATTGCAGGCTTTTTAATGTTTTTATACACCCTGGGAGCCCCTGAGAATCACAAGACTGCAATGAGAATGATATTTAAGAGTATAAATGAGCACATAAATCATTGTAATCTCATTTATTTAGTTCTAAATTTGAATCAGGCTGGAGAACTATCTCTCTTTTACTCAAGCTGGAAGGATGAGAACGTATCAGCATGCGAACTCTATTGTCATTTCCAATGATTACTTCTCCCAAGTTATACAGGGCAAAAAAATAATAATTTGAAACCGGATTATTTACAAGAAAATTCTTAAGATTCAAAATATTTAAAAGCCTAGTTACAAAACCATTATGCCCATTTAAAAAGCAATTCTACACAAATATAGTCCCAAATACAATGAAGTGATTTCAAGAGAACTCATTTCCAGATTTATAATATTTTAGCCTGTGGGAGTTCTTGGCAAAGTAACCAGTTTTATACTCCGCTAAACAACATATTCACTTACATGCTGTTTTCCCTCAAATACATATTTGTCTGTGGGGGTTTTTTTTTGGGGAAGAAAAATGTTTTCCTTATTTCTACAGTAACGTTTTGAAAAATGGAACAAGGTAAATGGAATAACACCCCATGACCTTTCCCTTTGTATAAACTTTGCTGCAAGATATTTACACCGGAACTGCCTCTTGCTACTTAATTCATCATCGGGTTATGTTTTCCTTTGGTGGCCCCTGAGTTGCCGATGTTTAATTTCTGCACTTGAAGTAGTTTTTACCTGTGCATCAAAGAACCTAAGCGCATGGGATCGTTGTGAAAATAAAACGCTTACCCGCGAAGGATAACCCAAGTACGGATTTATCAATAATCAATAACGGTCGGGATTGGATTCGATGACCTACAAGGTCCTTTCTAACGGAGTTGGAAACCTAAACATCCAAACCGCAATAAGGCGAGGAGTATCTATACTTACTCTGTCACTATAACCAAATACCGGCGCTCCTCGCAAGGTGAATTGATGTCTCTGTTGTTTCTCGGCGTCTGCTGATTCTGCAATACAGAGATGGAAATACAACTCCTTGTGTTATGTAAGCCTGGCCCCTGTTTTGCCTCGTGGCTTTTTCCCATGCCTCATCGACCTTCCAGATAGGTAAGAGAGCGCAGTTTTCAAAACAAGCGGTTAGAGCGAAACGAAAAGAGGCTTACCTGGGAGGGGTGAGTATCCCAAGACCTCCGCCCCAGATCAAAA
The DNA here is from genome assembly GCF_009769535.1 of Thamnophis elegans. Lineage (NCBI taxonomy): Eukaryota > Metazoa > Chordata > Lepidosauria > Squamata > Natricidae > Thamnophis > Thamnophis elegans. The sequence continues at coordinate 4,623,630 of NC_045556.1, read as the reverse complement.
CACCACAAAGCAGGTTATATAGCTCTCTGCTCGTCCCCCCGAGACTCGGCATTTATGCATCCGATGCCTCGAAAGCTGGGGATTTATAGGACGGCATGGTGGAGCGTGGGTGAGGTTTGACAGGCACACCGAAGTATACACAAGAGGCCAGGTGTGGGCAGGAGTACCGCCCTATTTGTTCTCCCGGGACTCATTTTTACCACCTGTCACTCTCTGAGAAGACTTTGACCGTAAAGTGAACTGTCACTGACATTGGACGGGAACTCCAGGGCAGCACCCAAATAGCAACGCAACACAACACAAAACACCGAAGACAACAACAGGGGCCGTTCTCTAGTTACCAGGTCCGACAGGCATTTCATTCCCTCCGACTCCATGCGGACTCCAGAGAAACTCCTGCCTGCAATTCTACAATGGCCCTTATGCACAACTCCTTCCTATAAAGCGGCTCGAGCGTTAGGTCAGTGCCCTTAGGACAGTCTCAGGGTTATTTATGTGCCAAGGACATTTTTACCACCTTTTTTATTTATTTTTTACATCTGACACAGACAGATTGTGAAACAGATGGGGTTTATTTTTATTTTTTATTTTTTTGTGCACTGCATGCATTTTGAAGGGGAGCGAGACGGAAGAATTTTCCCGTTTCACGCAAGCGTAAAAGGTGAGGGGTTTGGGGCTGTCGAACTCCTCACCACCACCACCACCACCCCAACGAGGTATGGAATCAAGTACGAACTCCTAAAGCATTCGTACCGCTATTGTTTCACGCACCTATCTAGAAATAATGAGATCGTCGCTTTTAAAAAAAGGTTGAGCCTAGCTGAATTTAGACTTCCTGAAAATTCTTGGATACGGAAGGAGAGAGTCGGGAAACGCCAAGCCACAGATTGTTTTAACATTCTCGGTTACCATTTTCAAATTCTGAATCCTATAATCGCATATAGATAGATTAGCGAAGTTGGAAGGGATCTTATAGATCATCTAGTCCAACTCACACCCGGGCAAGCAGGAGACCATATACACCATTTCTGACAGATGTGTCTCTTCTTGAAAGCCTCCAGTGATGAAGCTCCCACAACTTCTGAAGGCAACTTCTGTTCCATGGGTGGATTGTTCTCACTTGGAACCTGTCCCAAGATTTAGTGTACATAAACCTGTTGTTGTTAGTTGTGAAGTCGTGTCTGACCCATCGCGACCCCACGGACAATGTTCCTCCAGGCCTTCCTGTCCTCTACCATCCTCTGGAGACCATTGAAGCTCAGGCCAACTGCTTCGGTGACTCCATTCAGCCACCTCCTTCTCCGTCTTCTTGTTCTTCTTCCTCTTCCACTTCCTCTTCTTTCTTCTTCTTCTTCCTCCTCCTCCTCCCTTTCTCTTTTCTCCTCTTCTCCACTATTCCTTCTCCCTCTCTTTCTCTCTTCACATTCTTTGATTGTTGTTGTTGTTATTTGTGAAGTTGTGTCCACCCATCACGACCCCATGAACAACGTTCCTCTAGGCCTTCCTGTCCTCTCCCATCCTCGGGAGTCCATTTAAGCTCAAGCTGGCTGCTTCGGTGACTCCCCCAGCCACCTCTTTCTCTGTCGTCCCCTTCTTCTTTTGCCCTCCATCGTTCCCAGCATGAGGCTCTTCTCCAGGGAATCCTTCCTTCTCATTAGGTGGCCAAAGTATTTGAGTTTCCTCTTCAGGATCTGGCCTTCTAAAGAGCCGTCAGGGTGGATTTCCTCTAGGACTGACCGGTTGGATGGCCTTGCAGTCCAAGGGACTTGCAGGAATCTTCTCCAGCACCAGAATTCAAAGGCCTCCGTTCTTTGGCGTTCAGCCTTCCTTGTGGTCCAACCTTCACAGCCATCCATTGCAACTGGGGGAACCAGTTGCATCAATCTACTACATAAACCTACTATTCCTAATCAGATTTTTGTGGCAGCAACTTCCAGAATTCCAGACGAAGCCATGGGAAAAATAATGTACATCTTGCATTTTGGAAATGCAGCTATGGTAACGGTCCATACAAACCAAATCTCAGTTTTTGCATCACAGATAGGAATGCTACGCTGATAAAGGGGGTGTGTGTGGAATGTATGGTTCCTGAATCTCTCCCAGCAACTTGTTTGTGACATGGTGTAGGAAATAATCTTTCTTATCTGGAACTCACAGGGTGATTCACTTTGTCATAAAAATACAGGGACAAATTCGCTGACATAGTCAGTGGAGTATTCAGATTTTTTTATTAAAAAAAACGTGATGCTTCATACTACAATCTTATTCCAGCCTGTCCTACGGGCTCCATCCTTTCAGGCCAGAGACCGACCAACCTCATGTTGACAATGGCATTGATCATTACATTCCCAAGAATTTAATGACGGGGAGAGATGGAATTGATCTCTTAACCAAAAAATTTTCTTGGCAAAGGCTGTGGGTTCCTCAAATAGCAGTAGACTTATATACCGCTTCATAGGGCTTTCAGCCCTCTCTAAGCGGTTTACAGAGAGTCAGCATATTGCCCCCAACAATCTGGGTCCTCATTTTACCCACCTCGGAAGGATGGAAGGCTGAGTCAACCCTGAGCTGGTGAGATTTGAACCGCTGAACTGCTGATCTAGCAGTAGCCTGCAGTGCTACATTTAACCACTGCGCCACCTTGGCTCCTCAAAACTACTCTGCTGGCTGGAGAATTCTGGGAGTTGAAGTCCACCAGTCTTAAAGTTGCCAAGTTTGAAGGCCTCTGGTGTAGGCTCTCCTGCTTGGCCGGGGGGTTGGACTAGATGACCTACAAGGTCCCTCCCAACTCTGTTAATCTAATCTAAAATAGAGGTGTGGGGGGGAGGTGTTATTGGGTGGTTGGGAGGAGACTAGAGAGGTAAACACCAGTTTTTTTGCCTCGGGAGGACTTCTCTTACCAAGTCCTTTATTTTCGTGGCTTCAACCTTGAAAGAATGCTCACCTTCGAGGCACTGAGAGTTCAGTCCAGCTGATTAATGAACACAGCATGGGCAGAAGGGCTCAAGAGCTCTGGGGAAGGCGAGGGATGACGAGGCACCACGGATAAATCCTGACTGGTATCCCAGATTTATAGAAGCATTTCCAACCTTTTGATTCGGAGGAGGGGAAGAAAACTAAAAGGTTTTTCAAACCAGCGGTGGAAACGAATGCCACAGACATGGGACAAAAATTCATGAAGAATATTTGGTACCCCTGGGTGTGTTTTTTTCCCCCCTGTTATGAATTTGTCGGGGTCTAAACTTGGAAAAAGGGCTCGGTGACTAAGACGCTGAGGTTGTCAATCAGAAAAGTTGGTGGTTCGAATCCCTAGCGCCGCGTAACGGAGCGAGCTCCTGTAACTTGTCCCAGCTTCTGCCAACCTAGCAGTTCAAAAGCCCGTAAACAATGCAAGTAGAAAAATAGGGACCGTCTTTGGTGGGAAGGGAACAGCGTTCCGTGCGCCTTCGGCATTGATTCATGCCAACCACATGACCACAGAGACGTCTTCGGACAGCGCTGGCTCTTCAGCTTTGAAACGGAGATGAGCACCGCCCCCTAGAGTCGGGAAGCACTAGCACAGATGTGCAAGGGAAACCTTTTACCTTTAAAAAAATGAAAAACGGTGGATGGAAACTAATCAAGGAGAGAATCAACCTGGAATTAAGGACAAACTTCCTGACAGCGAAGAAATTAACCTCCAACACTTGCCTCCAACACTGGAGGTTTTTAAGAAGAGACTGGATATTCTGACACGGTATGGGGTCTCCTGCTTGAGGAAGGGGTTGGATTAGAAGTCCTCCAAGATCCCTCCAAGCTCTATTCTGATTAAAATAAATAGATTTTTTTCAAACATCTTGGAAGATGGGGCAAACAGTGTCCTCACTGTTGCCCCTAAAAAAAGCCTACAGAGAGGTAGTCCCCAGGACTTGACTCAAGAGATTGGTAAACATAATAGGTTGCAAACAGGAGATATTAGAAGTGCTGTGAGTTACAGGTTTAATTTACGCAGGTCCGTGTTTTCAGTGTAGCTTTGTTTTCTTGAGATGCTCCCTCTGGTTACCATGGGAGGGGGGTGGGAGTGGAGAAAAACCATCCTTGAGGCCTCTTGAGGTTTTCAGGAAGGTGTATTGTGACAGCAAGATGATATTAACTGATTACAGGCAGGTTTTACTAGAGCGAGAAAGCCCCTTGTAGACAGTTTCTACTACACGTCAGCCATTTCTCTCTTGTCAACGGATTGTTATTGCTTCTCAAAGCAGAAAGGACAATGGTTAAGAAACTTGAAGATAACAAGAGAAAAGTAGAGGCTGGATGGTTTCATACCCAGCTATGTTTCTGCCTCTTGAAGTTGAAGTGCATATGTAATATCCATTACTATAACCTTAATGGTAGTCACTCTGCGGTTTTATTGAACTAAGAGTAGCTGACATAGAATAGGATAGAAAATAGAATAGAATAGCATAGCAAAATATTTAGAATAGAATAGAATAGGAATAGAGTAGAATAGAATAGAGAATGGAATAGAATAGAATAGGAATAGAATAGAGAATGGAATAGAATAGAATAGAGAATGGAATAGAATAGAATAGAGAATGGAATAGAATAGAATAGAATAGAATAGAATTCTTTATTGGCCAAGTGTGATTGGACACACAAGGAATTTGTCTTTGGTGCATATCAGTGGTGGGTTTCAAAAACTTTTCGAGCCTACTCTGTGGGTGTGGCCTCCTTTGTGGGAGTGGCTTGCCAGTCATGTGACCTGATGGGAGTGGCTTGTCGGCCATATGTTTTCTCTCTTTCTCTCTCTCTCTTTCCTTCTTTTTGTCTCTCTGTCCCTTTTTCCTTTTTTTCTTTCGTATCTTTCTCACTTTTTCTTTCTTTTTTTCTTTATTTCTTTATTTCTCTTTCTCTCTCTTTGTGAGTCTGTCTGTGTGTGTGTGTGTGTGTGTGTGTCCGCGCGCGTCAGTGGTGGGTTTCAAAATTTTTGGGAACCTCTTCTGTAGGTGTGGCCTGCTTTCTGGTGGAACCTCTTCTAATTGGTTCGGTAGATTTGATGAACCGGTTCTACCGAACTGGTGCGAACTGGTAGGAACCCACCTCTGATATATATATATATATATATATATATATATATTTAAAGATGGTGAGAAACGCTGAACCCTGGTTTCTAATTGGAGGCGTGAAGGTAGTAACTTACTGTGAAGCTGCCCACAACCATAATTCTAGTTTACAAAGGGAGCCACTACTCTTTAAAAAACTAAGGCTGGAAGGACGAGACTCAGCAAAATAATTTGACACATGCTAAATGCCGTTTTGGAAAAAAATCAGATGATCTAAGCAAATGCAAATGCATTTTAGTACAATAATCGATTTACAAGTGTGCTGTAGATCAACACCGAAATTAATGGTCTGTGTGGGAGAATTTTCTGTGTGTCTGAGAAAGTCATCTACTAAAATTATTTCAGTTAACGAGCAAAAAAAAAAATGTGACGTTCAAGCTACCAAGTTTGCATTCTCTGGAAACATTTCCCCCCCCCCTCCAACATTTAATTTGGAATGAAGCAACAAAGAACTTTTAAACACTTTTTAAGACTTAAATCTTATTATTTAAGTCCTGGAAGCAATCGAAATGAAATGAAATGAAATGAATTGTAGTCCTTTGGTGCCTTTGTGCCGTATTAATGTTTTTTCCTCATCTTTAAGATATTGCACAACTGTTGGAATTTCAAGCAAGAGAGTAAGGTATGCTTCTCCCGATTAATGAACAATATTCTATTTATGATATGCACCCCGCGGAAGGATAGCGGGTTTTAATTCTAGCCTCTCTGGGATTAGTGTCTGAAAATGACAGAGGTGCACAGTCCAGCCTTGAGCAAAAGTGAAGCTGTGGCTCACCTCCATTAAATGAAGATGGAGCAGCCAAAGGGGGGGGATCATCCTCACTTTTGTAACAGGTAACTGGATGTGAACGTCATACCGATGGTTTGTGAGGTACTCCCAAGACTGAGCAGTTTCTCACTGCAATGTCTAGTAGCTAAGCCTAATTAACAACTTCTTCCTTCTCCTCCTCCTCTTCTTCTCTTCCTTCTCCTTCTCCTTCGGCTCTTCTTGCTCTTCCTTTTTCCTCTTCCTCCTCCTTTTCTTCTTCTCCTCCTCCTTCTTCCTCCTCCTCCTTCTCCCTCTCCCTCAGCCTCTTCTTCTTCCTCCTTCTTCCTCTTCCTCCTTTTCTTCTTTTTCTCCTCCTTCTCCTTCCTCTTCCTCCTCCTCCTCCTTCTTCTCCTTCTCCCTTGTCCTCTTCTTCCTTCTCCTCCTTCTTCCTCCTCCTTCCTCCTCCTCCTCCTCCTTCTCCCTCTCCCTCGGCCTCTTCTTGCTCTTCCTTTTTCCTCTTCCTCCTCCTCCTTTTCTTCTTTTTCTCCTCCTTCTCCTTCCTCTTCCTCCTCCTCCTCTTCTTCTTCTCCCTTGTCCTCTTCTTCCTCCTCCTCCTTCTTCCTCCTCCTTCCTCCTCCTCCTCCTTCTCCCTCTCCCTCAGCCTCTTCTTCTTCCTCCTTCTTATTCTTCCTCTTCCTCCTTTTCTTCTTTTTCTCCTCCTTCTCCTTCCTCTTCCTCCTCCTCCTCTTCTTCTTCTCCCTCTCCCTTGTCCTCTTCTTCCTCCTCCTCCTTCTTCTTCCTCCTTCCTCCTCCTCCTCCTTCTCCCTCTCCCTCAGCCTCTTCTTCTTCCTCCTTCTTATTCTTCCTCTTCCTCCTTTTCTTCTTTTTCTCCTCCTTCTCCTTCCTCCTTCTCCTCCTCCTCTTCTTCTTCTCCCTTGTCCTCTTCTTCCTTCTCCTCCTTCTTCCTCCTCCTCCTTCCTCCTCCTCCTTCTCCCTCTCCCTCAGCCTCTTCTTCCTCCTTCTTATTCTTCCTCTTCCTCCTTTTCTTCTTTTTCTCCTCCTTCCTCTTCTTCCTCCTCTTCTTCTTCTCCCTCTCCCTTGTCCTCTTCTTCCTCCTCCTTCTTCCTCCTTTTCTTCCTCCTCCTTCTCCTCCTCTTCTTCTTCCTCCTTCTCCTCCTTATGGAGAACACTTTACAGTAGTGACTAAAATTGCAGAAACCTTTTGGGAAAAGTGAACAGTATTTTTGAGGTTTGATGACTAATAACACCCCTTTTTTTTTAATAATACCATAAGCCTATATATATCAATAGAAAGATAATTTAATCAAGACTGTAATGCTTTATGAAATATTTGCTATTAGAAGCAGCTATGAAGAAGAAACATGAAACACATAGAAAAAAACGAGGTATACAAAAATTATCACCATGTCAGTTAATACTTAGTTGGGTAACCTTTAGAATGAATTATGGCCTTATGACCTCTTCCCCTGGAGTGAACCAAGTCTTTTAGTTCTGCAGCTGTTATAATGTTAAACCAGGATTGAATGACTGCTTCTATTAACTGGGTTTTATTACTGGCTACACTTGGCTATAACTTTTCATAGAATACAGATAATTGAACCGACTTTGTTGCATTACATTCTTGATTAAACGATCTTTCCATTGATATATAATGTTATAGTAGTATTAAAAAAAATGGTGTTATAAGCCTTCAAACCTCAAAAATACCCTTTCCCCCAAAAAAATTTCCACAATTTTGGCCACTACAGTATACTCTGAAGTGGCGTCGAAGCAAATATCTCCATTTCCTACAGCAAAGGAGTGCTGGGGCTTTCTTTCTGATGGTGCTTTAGCACATAATCTATTGGAGCCCAGAATAATGTGATTCCCACTGCAGCGTGCCACTGGAAGCATGCTTGCGCAGCAAATGCATAATATTCCTGACTCAGCACAACAGTAATGATCTGGAAACAGGAGGCGAGGCCCCGGGAAGCCAAGAATTTCCCTTCCAACCTGGTGCAGCTTGCAACGAAAGCAGGAAGCTAACCGCCCACCACCGTACGTTGAGATGTCCACACAGTACAGGTAGTCCTTGATTTACGACCCACCACCGAGCCCAAAATTTATGTTGCTAAGAGAAACATTTGTTCGGTGAGTTTTGCCCCGTATTACGACATTTCTTGCTGTTCAATTAGCGACCCGGTGGTCAAGTGAAGCCGGCTTCCCCATTGACTTTCCTTGTCAGAAGGTCGCAACTTCAAACGGTCACTAAATGGACTCTTGTAACTTGAGGACAACGTACGACCCACAATTGAGCCCACGATTTGGGCTATAAATCAGGACAGTCGTAAACATGTGAACAGAACAGAATTTTAATGGCCTTTTTTGCAGCATTCATAAAAAGGGGGGGGCAGTGGTTGTTTGCTCTGGCGCAGTTTTTACTAGAAATTTGACATATAATGCTGGTTTTTTGGCAAAAAGTGTCAATCATGGTCTCGTGATGGCGGGGCATTGCAAACAACTATTAACATGGGCCGTTTGCTGAGCATTCGAAATGTGGCCACACGAAAGGGGAGCAGAGAGGTCGTAACTTTGAATCTGGATTGTCAACCCCAGTTTTGGGGTTTGTGGTAACTTCACTGGTTTTGCAATTGGAGTCTTTTTTAGTTTTGAGGCTTGGCAAGTGGCCCGTGGTGGGCCAAGTATCGTATTTTTCAGAGTATAAGATGCACCTTCCCCCCCCAAAAAAAAGAGGGTGAAAATCTGGGTGCGTCTCATACACTGAATGCAGCATTTTTGGCCTCCCAAAACCCCACCTCACACATCCTGTTTTTTGCAAAAATGGATGGCCAGAGGATTTGGGACGCCTGCAAACTGCTCCTGGGGGCTGGGGAGGGCAAAAACGAGCAAAAAACAGGGCCGTTGTTTGCAAAAACGGGTGTTTTTGCCCTCCCCAGCCCCCAGGAGCACTCTACAGCCTAGAAAACCCACAGCATGCCCTGTTTTTTGCAAAAAAAAGGGAGGGGCATCTACCTCTTCAAAATCTTGGTGCATCTTATACTTTGGTGAGTCTTATAGTCTGAAAAATACAGTAAATGTTTAACTGATAGAAGGCAGATGTGAGACAACAACTTACCTGCAATTATTCATGTTTTTGTTGGGATGACAGAAATTATTCTCAGTGCAAAGTTGATGCCTGTGATCTTCCTGCCTAAAGGAAGAAAGGAAATTTATTAGGACTTTAAAAAGGCGAACCGTTGCCATATATAAATTGGAATTCAACCCAATCTTAAATTTCCCACTTGTTGGCAAATTTTGGCACAAAGTGTGTCAATTGCTAATTGTTTTATACCTCAGTGTCCAGGGCAGAAGGGACCTATCAAAAATTCATTTTTTGTAATGTATTTAAACAGTTCTTTTTTTTTTAAATCATCTTGAATTGTCACTGTTAATAGTTCAGAACTTAAAAGCAGACTAAAAATGTAGCTACTCCCTCCTCTAGGTCAAGAATAACATAGCAACTGTTCTTTGCTGCTAATTGTTGCTCAACAAATAAAAACGAGGAATTCACTTCCTCTGCATTTCAAGGTACTATATTCCTATTGTCACTTTCTTTTCTAATTTACCTCTCTAATTTAAGATTTTGATTCAAAAAAGGTACACAGGTGGAAATATAGGTGACTCATCCCTGCTTTAAAATAGATCCTCTCTTAAAAAACTCTCTTTTTTTTTTTAAGATGGGGTGACTTTTACTATTTATTTCAAAAGGGATTAATCTGCTTTCCAGCGTTTAAGCCAATATATAAACAGCTTCAGTAAGTGTGAATGTGACTTTTGGAGTAGCGTTTTATCTTCCAATTTATGTCTCCTTTTTTTGATTCAGGATTTAATTCCACTGAACCTGGTAAGGATTTGACTTCAAACCAATGTGCAAAAAGTACAGTATGTTGTTACAAGTCTGTGCTGCTGGAGTGCAGGGCATATTTTCAAATCAGCTTGTAAAGTCATCATTCAATATGTAGATTTGATCACTGCTGGCAAGCTAAATGAGACAGAAATACACGCAGATGGAGTTTTGTCTGCCATGAAGCATTAAACTGCACAGATAGTTGTGCTTCAGCATAATCAAAATAATACCGAGTAGAAAGAACATAACTCTAATTTTGGATATGAAATATTCATTGCGTTAGCAATAGCACATGTAATACAAGGCGCAGAATTGTTTTAATGCAGCTGCCAATTCTTCAGTTGGCATTGGCCTTCGTACGCATCAATTTCTTCCCAGTGAATCTAAGGTAAAAGTAAACATTCCCATTGCACATATGTGCTAGTTGTTCCTGACTCTAGGGGGCGGTGCTCATCTCTGTTTCAAAGCCGAAGAGCCGGCACTGTCCGAAGATGTCTCTGTGGTCATGTGGCTGGCATGACTAAACGCCAAAGGCGCACGGAACGCTGTTTCCTTCCCACCAAAGGTGGTTCCTATTTCTCTACTTGCATTTTTTACGTGCTTTCGAACTGCTAGGTTGGCAGAAGCTGGGACAAGGAATGGGAGCTCACTCTGCTCCGCGGCGCTCGAGATTCGAACCGCTGAACTGCCGACCTTTCTGATCGACAAGCTCAGCGTCTTAGCCACTGAGCCAACACATCCTTTCCCAATGAACCTAGGAGGTCATGAATGTATTGGCACAATACAGGTGGTCCTCGACTTACGACCACAATCGAGCCCAAATTTTTGCGTCGCTAAGCAAGAAATTTGCTTAAATTGAGTTCCCCCCCCCATTTTATGAATTTTCTTGCCCCGTTTGTTAAGCGAATCGCTGCAGTTGTTAAATTAGTAACGCCGTTGTTAAGTGAACCTGGCTTCCCCATTGACTTTGCTTGTTAGACGGTCACAAAAGAGGATCGCAGGACGCTGGGACACTGTAACCGTCATAAATGCGAATCTGTCATCAAGCATTCTAAAGTAAGTCACCGTGGGGGAGCCACAACGGTCGTAAGTGTGAAAAACGGTCATTAGTCACTTAATTTCAGTGCCGTTGTAAGTTTGAATAGTCACTAAACGAACTGTTGTAAGTTGAGGATTATGTGTATATGTGCAGATCCATGCAATGTGCCCATGTATAACTAACAAATGGACATTTTGTCAATGCGCAGATAACAAACTAAATATATGGTCCAGAAGATACATGGTCCATGTACCGAAGATGCGTGACTGCAGTTGTAAACAGCTGTCGCACTATTTCTGAATCTGTAAATCTGTCCACGGATGTGTAAATTCATAGGTTCAATAACCAGGAAGCCTTTAATGGCAAACGGTAGTTTGTATACCTGTCATTAGATGTAATATAATCATTTAAACTTAGGAAAAGCCATTACCATTCAAGAGAGAATGCTGTTAAGATCCTGTTTCTCCCCCAAGAAACTTTTGAAACTTTTTCAATCTTGTTTATTTCCAAGTAAAGCCTGCTGGATTAGCACTGCAGCTTTAAATTCAAAAGAGCATTATCACCATTCCCTCCCCACTCCTGGTGCAAAATCTCTATTCCCTCCCCACTCCTGGGGGAAGAATATGCAAAATCCCCATTCCCTCCCCACTCCTGGTGCAAAATCCCCATTCCCTCCCCACTCCTGGTGCAAAATCCCCATTCCCTCCCCACTCCTGGGGGAAGAATACTGCAAAATCCCCATTCCCTCCCCACTCCTGGTGCAAAACCTCCATTCCCTCACCACTGTTGGTGCAAAATCTCCATTCCCTCCCCACTCCTGGTGCAAAATCCCCATTCCCTCCCCACTCCTGGTGCAAAACCTCCATTCCCTCACCACTGTTGGTGCAAAATCCCCATTCCCTCCCCACTCCTGGTGCAAAACCTCCATTCCCTCACCACTGTTGGTGCAAAATCTCCATTCCCTCACCACTCCTGGTGCAAAATCCCCATTCCCTCCCCACTCCTGGAGCAAAACCTCCATTCCCTCACCACTGTTGGTGCAAAATCCCCATTCCCTCCCCACTCCTGGTGCAAAACCTCCATTCCCTCACCACTGTTGGTGCAAAATCTCCATTCCCTCCCCACTCCTGGTGCAAAATCCCCATTCCCTCCCCACTCCTGGAGCAAAACCTCCATTCCCTCACCACTGTTGGTGCAAAATCTCCATTCCCTCCCCACTCCTGGTGCAAAATCTCTATTCCCTCCCCACTCCTGGGGGAAGAATACTGCAAAATCTCCATTCCCTCCCCACTCCTGGTGCAAAATCTCCATTCCCTCCCCACTCCTGGTGCAAAATCCCCATTCCCTCCCCACTCCTGGGGGAAGAATACTGCAACATCCCCATTCCCTCCCCACTCCTGGTGCAAAATCCCCATTCCCTCCCCACTCCTGGGGGAAGAATACTGCAAAATCCCCATTCCCTCCCCACTCCTGGTGCAAAACCTCCATTCCTTCACCACTGTTGGTGCAAAATCTCCATTCCCTCCCCACTCCTGGTGCAAAATCCCCATTCCCTCCCCACTCCTGGTGCAAAACCTCCATTCCCTCACCACTCCTGGTGCAAAATCTCCATTCCCTCCCCACTCCTGGTGCAAAATCCCCATTCCCTCCCCACTCCTGGTGCAAAATCTCAATTCCCCCTCCACTCCTGGGGGAAGGATACTGCAAAATCCCCATTCCCTCCCCATTCCTGTTGCAAAATCCCCATTCCCTCCCCACTGCTGGGGCCAGCCACAGGTAGTATTTGCCGGTTCTCCGAACTACTCAAAATTTCCGTTTCCGGTTCTACAGGAGCTGTCGGAACCTGCTGGATCTCACCCCTGATTATCACCTATTCTTATTTTATTCAGATGATTTTTTTAATAGAAATTTTAAACTTAAACGTAAGAGAGTATTGCGGATGACAGGCTAGCCAAAATGAATGCATCGTATTAGAAATTAATAAAGGCATAAATAAATGCATATCTTGGCTTAGAAGATTCCCCAGAGATATTCTTATAAATTATACAAGGGTTATAAACTCAATTCTTACACTCGGTATAAAAGATTTCTTTTTGCATCAACTTGTCTTGCAATTTCAGTTTTTTATGATGCTGTCACAGATCACAAGAAATGACAGCCTCAGTTGTGTTTTCTCATTTCACAAATGCTTCATCATTTTATGGCCTGCTATTCAACATGGTTTCTAATATTCCAATACAAGTTACATTAATTATAAATAAATCAGTTTTGCTATATGTAGCGAAGTAAAAAATAAACCACAACAAACACGTCTATTGTTTTACTTGATACTATAATCCCAATACTCATACAGATCCTGAATGCTGACATGAAGGTAGCAGTTTTAATCATTCTCGTTTGCATAGTAAATTCCAGTTGTTGTTGTTTTTTTAAACCACTTTTTACTATGCCATCCCTTTGTTTTTTTCACCATAAAGTGTATTTGGCCAGAATTTTCCATGTTTGCTTAAACATTGCACCATCCACATGTCTAAAACACGACTAACCCGCTATTCTTTTTATAGCATTTTATTCATTTTCATGCCTCAGGTAAAGAATTAATTGGGGCAAACGACTATTGGAGAGAGAGGCATTAGCATTTATGGAAAATATAACATTTCACAACAAGGAGACCCGAAACCTCACGGCTACCAAAACAAGCTTTGTTGCGTGGCTACCATCGATCCTGAAATTCTGTAATAAAACTGGACATGATAACGGGTGCACTGTAAAACTGTTTATACCTCTATCTCGGAATATAATCTGAAATATTCTGTCATAGCTATGAAGCCTTCCAACCCCTTTGAAGGAACATATTTTGGCCTTTTATCTTGAGAGGTGATTAATTGTCCCATTAATGAAATCTAGCGATTACAATTAAATCCTATTTCTGTTTCTTATTTTTTAATTTATTTCATTTTTCCAAGCTTTTTTTGTTGCTCTGTTTTAATCCCATTGTTATCGTAATTTAATATTCGTATATCAGTTTAGATTAGCAAGACTGCTGGCTTCTGTGGGGCTTTTATTTTGCATTATATTGGGTTTACCTTGAGGATAAAGATGCTCTCCATTCAATCCTGTCCGATTCTTGGTGATTCTATGGATCCCATACAGGGGTTCTATTGGGTAGCTTTTTATTTTTATATATAAAATCCCATACAGGGGTTTTACTGGGTTAATTAGATAGCTTTTCTTTTTATTTATATCTCTATGGATGCCATACAGGGGTTTTATTAGATAGCCTTCCTTCCTTCCTTCTTTCCTTTCTTTCTTTCTTTCTTTCTTTCTTTCTCTCTCTCTCTCTCTCTCTTTCTTTCTCTCTCTCTTTCTTTCCTTCCTTCCTTCCTTAATTGTATCTCATGCCTTTATTGTTTTTATAAATAAGGTTGCAGACCTAATATTCCTCCCACCTAATGTCAATGTGAAGGAATTCCTTCCTCCCACTATTATTACCTTTTTTTTTAAATTATGTATTTATTGTCAATCGCAAAAAAGATCATTGGTTCCTACGCCCCACTCAGAGGGACATGGCCGGTTTCTTAAAAAAATGATAAATAAAATATGGAATGCACAAAATTCCGCCTATATTTTATACATTATTCACATCATCTATGCCATATATGACATTAGATAACGCTAGTCAATGTTAAACATTTTATATAGAGAGATTAGATACTATAGGTCAGTGTTTCTCAACCTTGGCAACTTGAAGATGTCCGGACTTCAACTCCCAGAATTCCCCAGCCAGCATTCGCTGGCTGGGGAATTCTGGGAGTTGAAGTCCGGACATCTTCAAGTTGCAAGTTTGAGAAACTGCTATAGGTGTTTTATGCAAGATGCAGATAATTTATATATTGTGTATAAACTGTTTTCTGTGTTTTAAGAACACAGATAAAAGAACATGGGACTTTTATTAATAATAATATATTATAATATATATTGTATTGTATTGTATTATATTATATTAATTATATTATTATTATATTATATTATATTATTATATAATAAAATATAATTAATATATTATATTACAATATATATAATGTAAACAATATCGATCAATATTAATATTAAATGCAAATAATTCTAATAAAATTTTTATTAACATATATTAATGACACGATTAAAATCACATAGAATCCCCTCACTACTCCCCCCGCCTCACTCCTTTCTCCCCTCCCCCCACCCAGGAAGCCCCTCCCCTCACCAACCGCCCTCCCCTTTCCCCGGACTCCACCCCCTTCTTGCCCCCCCCCCGCTCCTCCCCTCCCATGCTATTACTACAAACTCCCCTCCCCTCCCCGCCGTACTCATCCGTCCGCCTCGATTGGCCGGCGCCCGAGCGCGAGCGGCGTCACGTGACGCGGGAGGGTGGGGAGTCGGCGATCTCGCGCCCAAGGGCCGGACGTGCGCGCGCGCGCGCGTTCTCCTTCCTCCGCCGGGTCGGTTTCCAAGGCGACCGGAGGAGGAGGAGGGAGGGGTGGGAGAGGGAGGCTCATGACGGGGGAAGAGGAGGGGGGCGGAGGGAGTGAAGGAGCGGGCCCGCCCCCGGAGGGGAGGGGCCCCGGGCGCGCGCCCTCGGAGGAGGCTCAGGGGAGAGAGAGAGAGAGAGAGAGAACGCGCATGCGCGGGCCCGCTCGCTTCCCTCGCTTGCCTCTTGCAGCAGAGCGGAGCCCTACGAGGAGGAGGAGGAGGAGGAGGAACCTCGGTTGCAGCAGCAGCAGCAGGTACCTCTCCATCGGCCTCCCAGTCCCCCGGGCCGGGGGTGGATGTGTAGGGGGGGGGGTGTCCCCTGGCTCGTGCTTGCCCCTCCCGCCTTGCCCCTTCTCCCCCAGCCCGGCCTCCGCAAAGGGGCACGTGCTCACCTGCTGCAATGGGAGGCGCTGGGGTCCCCGATCCCGAGGCCACCCGGGAGGAACCCTGCAAGGCATAGGGGGAGGGAAGGAGGGAGGGAGGGAGGGAGGGGGAGAATAGGAGAGGGAGGGAGGGGAAAGGAAGGAAGGAAATGGGAATGAGGGGCAGGGAGGGAGGGAGGGATAGGAAGATGAAGGAGGAGAGGGAGAAGGGGTAGAGAGGGAGGAAGGAAATGGGAATGAGGGGCAGGAAGGCGCGGAAGGAAAGGAAGTATAGGAAAGTGAAGGAGGAGAAGGAAAGAAGGAATAGGAGAAAGGAAGGAAAGGAATAGGAGGAAGGACGGAAATGGGAATGACAGCCAGGAAAGGGGGGAAAGGAAGGTGAAGGAGGAGAGGGATAGATGGAAGGGAAGAAGGAAGGAAGGAATAGGAGAGAAGGAAGGGAAGAAGGAATAGGAGAGAGGAAAGAAGGGAGTAGTAGGAGAGAGGAAGGAAGGAAAGAAGGAAGATACAGGAGAAAGGAAGGAAAGAAATAGAGAGGAAGGAGAAAGGAAGGAAGGAAAGGAATAGAGAGGAAAGAAGGAAGGAAGGAAATGGGAATGACAGCCAGGAAAGGGGGAAAAGGAAGGTGAAGGAGGAGAGGGACAGATGGAAGGGAAGAGGAGGAAGAAGGAAGGAATAGAGAGGAAGGAAGGAAGGAGGAGCAGAGGGTCCTCTCAGCCCCCAGCGGAGCATCCCACCTGCCCTCTTTCCCACTCTTTTGCCCATTTAGTGCTCCTGCTGGGCACCAGTGCCTCTGGGCTTGGGCAAGAGGGGTCCTTCCTGTCTCAAGGCTGGGCCATGGGGAGGGGGGGAGGCCAGGCATTTCCTAATGCAAGGGGAGGGGGCTCAGGAAGGGGAAGGGGGAGACACCTCCTTGTGCTGAAGAGCAGGGCATCCCTCCTGGAAAAAGCTGAGTAAGAGCCGTGGTGTATTCCATGCTTGGAGGGGAGGAAGGAGCAGATTCCCCCCCCCCCCGATAAACTCACCCACCGGGGCTCCCCCACAACTTTCCCTCCAAACAGGCTTTTCTCTCCTAGGAAGATCTCCCCTGCAGCCAGGGCGGGTGGTGGTGGTTGTGGAGGATGGGATTTTTCCCTCCCATCTCCTGCCCTTCTCATCCATGCTCTTCCCATGTGCAGGAAAACATCTCCCTTCTCCCATCCAGCTCATGCAACGCGGTGCAGAGGTGAAGATGAGGGCAGTGCATCTCTGAATTTTTATTTTTTAAAGCCGCAGATTCCTAGGGGAGCCTAAGAGAGCGTGCCTGTTATTATACTCCTTTGCTTTACTCCGTTATTGACTTCCAAATGTCTACAAACATGCATTTGTTTTTATTTATTTATATTTTTGCAAGGGAAAACATGAGCTTTTCCCCCCAAGGGTGTCCTCAATTTGTTTTCCTGACCAGATATTCTGGTTATGGAGTACCTCTCAAAGAGAATAATAGGCGGTACCGTCGACCGAAAGGATGAGTAGGAATTGCTCTCTCTGCATGTTGAAACGTTAATAGTTCTTCTCTTTGCGTTCTTGACTTTGAAATTGAGCTATGCTCCTATCCAATCATCGGTGGGGTTTGTCTGTCGAGACCTTAAAGATGTTTGTGTTAATCTTTTTTTTCTGGGGGCATGGAAAAGATTTAACCTCGGAGATATTATTTTAATTGCGGGGTTTTTTTTGAGGCTAAAACTTTGGCTGATGAGTTTGGGGCAGGATGAGGCTGAGAACTTTTCTAATTAAGCGAAAGATTTTGGTTTTCGAAGCTTGAACATTTGCCAAGATGCTATACATTCTTAGGAGCCTCGTCATTTTCGACCCATTAGTAGAAGAAAGGAGAAAACGAAGGAGAGAGAGGTTTAAAAAGGTGAAAGCCTGGCAAACGGATTAAAGTTTACCGAGTTGCCAGGATTTCACCTTTTTAGATATTTTTGGGCCTGGATGATTTGCGTCTTCATTTATATATAAGGGTAAACTTTGTTCAGAAAGATATTCTGTTGGATCGTAATAGCAAAATGACAAATTTCTGATTTCCCAAACTTGTTGGGATCCGAGAAATTAACAAAACCGTTTGGGGGGGGGTGTAATTTTATGATGAATTAGCTGGGAGCTTTTTAAAAAGTGCATAATTTGCCGTTATTTTGACGGGTAGCTATGAAATCAGTGCATGTGCTATTCACCTGTTGCATGTAAGGGTTCGTTGCAAATCCCTAGTTTTTTCCCTTCTTTGTGTGTTTCTGGGCATCCAAACTATGTTTATTATTTGTAATATTTGTAATATAATATTGCACAAAAAAAAAGGATTTTTTGTCAACTGTATTTAGTCTACCACAGTAAGGATACAATGAAGTTAGAAGTAACAGTTCTATTTGGGTTATATAGTACCAAGTATCTTTCAGAACAATAAGGTTACATTGATTAAGTTGAAAATCCACTATATCAAATGAAGTTACTTCACAGTAAATATGCTCATATGAGTAGCAAGTATCCATTGAATGTGAGATGTTTGCTCCTTTAAAAAAAACTGGCTGACCATTCTTCAATAAAATTGTTCGCATCTTTTAAAAGTAATTGTGGGCAGAGAGCTTTGTCTCCATGCAGATAAAACTAGTATGCAATCTATATAATAATTTATTTAATTGCAGAAGTTGAGCTAGGTAGGTAGATTGATATGGTAGATAGACAGATACGGTAGGTAGGTAGGTAGGTAGATAGGTAGGTAGATTATAGATAGATAGATAGATAGATAGATAGATAGATAGATAGATAGATAGATAGATAGATAGATGATTAGATAGATAGATAGACGATTAGATAGATGATTAGATAGATAGATTGATAGATAGATGATAGATAGATAGATAGATAGACGATTAGATAGATGATGATAGATGATGATGATAGATAGATGATAGATAGATAGATAGATAGATACAGTAGATAGATACAGTAGATAGATAGACAGATATGGTAGGTAGATAGACAGATAAGGTAGGTAGGTAGATATGGTGGGTGGATGGATGGATGAATAGATTACATCTAGCTGTCCTGAGATTTGATCTGATCAACTGTTCCTAATATATGAGCCATTTTATTTATATACAGAAGAACAATTGCACCTACAAGGTTCCACTTCAACCCATAGGAAACAAAAGAGGAGTGAACGGGGAGTGGGGCTTTTGCAAACAATTCGTTTCCTGCAAAACAGTCAGCAGTTTGGCGGTTCAAATCCCTAGCGCCGCGTAACGGAGTGAGTACCCGTGACTTGCCCAGCTTCTGCCGACCTAGCAGTTCGAAAGCACGTAAAAAATGCAGGTAGAAAAGTAGGGATCACCTTTGGTGGGAAGGGAACAGCGTTCCGTGCCCCTTCGGCGTTGAGTCATGCCGGCCACATGACCACGGAGACGTCTTCGGACAGCGCTGGCTCTTCGGCTTTGAAACGGAGATGAGCACCGCCCCCTAGAGTCGGGAACGACTAGCACATAAGAGCGAGGGGAACCTTTACCTTTAATCTAGTGAAAAGAAGGAGTAGGGGTGACATGATAGCACTCTTCCAATATTTGGGACTGCCACAAAGAGGAGGGAGTCAAATTATTCTCCAAACCCTTTGAAAGCAGGAGAGAAAGCATTGAATGGGAACCTACCAATGTAAGAAGCAATCTAGAAGTAAGGAGACTTTTTTTTCTGACAGGACGATCTGTAGAATGACTTGTCTCCATAAATTGTGGATGCTCCATCGCTGGAGGCTTTTAAGAAGAGACTGGACAGCCACTAGCCTGAAATGGTAGAGGGTCTCCTCCTTGTACGAGGGGTTGGACTAGAAGACCTCCAAGGTCCCTCCAACTCTCTTATTCTGTTTCCGTTCTATTCTGAAACTTCCTGGCATGATTGTTGAGTTTTTTTGCAACTCCCTGCCCCGAAACAATATATTACATAACTTTAAAGTGCCTTAAAGGAGTTTCCTTTGCTGTTAGCAGAGTTATGGACACAAAAAATTGCTTCTGAATGTGTCCATCCTAGATGATCATCATGGATCAGCAATCTCATCTTAGGTCACTTTCTATAGGGGTGGAATGCATGGAGATGTGGAAATGCTTTGAGTATGGATGGATCCATTTAGTCTGATACTCATCTATTTTTAAAAGCCATTTTTTGACCTTGGCATATCCTCGTATTCTCCATTCACAATAGTCTTCCTACCCTCAGCATTCCCTTTCTGTCCTAATCTCCTCCTTCCATGGAATAGAGCAGTGTTTCTCAACCTTGGCCACTTGAAGATGTCCGGACTTCAACTCCCAGAATTCTGGGAGTTGAAGTCCGGACATCTTCAAGTGGCCAAGGTTGAGAAACACTGGAATAGAGGGATACATTCCCTGGAAGCAGCCTTTGAAATCTCTGTAATTATTTTTGGCACTCTGGTGTTTGTGATGTTGTGATGTTAAAAGAAAAAAAAAAGCAATAGCAGTTAGACTTCTATACCGCTTCATAGGGCTTTCAGCCCTCTCTAAGCGGTTTTTACAGAGTCAGCATATTGCCCCCAACAACAATCCGGGTCCTCATTTTACCCACCTCGGAAGGATGGAAGGCTGAGTCAACCCTGAGCCGGTGAGATTTGAACAGCCGAACTGCAGAACTGCAGTCAGCTGAAGTAGCCTGCAGTGCTGCATTTAACCACTGCGCCACCTCGGTATTCTGACAAGATAGTAGATCTCCAGCCTAACTCCATTGAAGCGGTAGCTTTAGGCTTTTGAAGTTAAACTTCAGTGTATGCCAATTGGATGAGGGAACTGTTTTCTAACATGCAATATTGCTTTTTTTAAAATAATAACAACAACAATAATAATAATCCACTGACAATCCAAACTGCGGACTATGCAACGACAAAGTTGAAACGGTTTCACATTGAATATGGGAATGCAGCAAAGTTGCACAAACCGAATAAAAAGCTAGACGCGACTCGAGTTGCTAAATTAATCCACTGGCCGTTATGTAAAAAATACGACTTGTATCCAAAAAGTCATGGGAGCACAAAGCGGAAAAAAGTTATCGAAAGTGAGAAGGTGAAGATCTTGTGGGACTTTCAAATACAAACGGATCGTCATTTGGAGCACAACACACCAGGTATCACGGTTGTCGAGGGCCGAAGTGTACAGTTTATTGATATCGCTGTTCCTGGAGATGCCAGAGTCGAAGAAAAAGAACTAGAAAAAAATCACGAAATATCGCGACCTGGCCATCGAAACTACACGGCTATGGATGAAGCATGTAACAGCAATACCCATTGTCATCGGGGCACTTGGCACCATGTCCAAGAATTTTACAAGATACATCCACAAATTGCAGCTTCCTGCAATAACAGCAGCGGAACTGCAAAAAACTGCGCTACTCGGAACATCTTATATTTTAAGAAGGTCCTTGGTTGATACCTAGGATGCTGGCTGCAAACCGTATCAACCATTAGCACCAGTCAGTGGTATTTGTAATGCATTTTTGAATGTTCAGTTGACTGAGTTTCATGTTTAATGAATAAAAGAAATAATAATAATAATTTGAAAATGGGAACTGCATGTGAGCTTTCTATTTCCTTAAGGAATGGGGTCTCCAGACCAAAAATAGGAAAAATGGCTGATTTCAGGCAGAAATGCCGGAACAGTTTCCCCCCACCCCCAGAGGCTACGATGTTTTTGGAAAGATGTGAAAGTTATTTCTGTACCTGCAAAGACATTTTGGGAAGAGACTATGTTCCATTGTTATGTTTATTTGTTTGTTTGTTTATTGGATTTATATGCCGCCCTTCTCCCAAAGGACTCAGGGCGGCGTACAACATAAAAAAAAAAAACACATATTACAAAAGTTAAAAAGAAAATTAGATAAGAGTATCCAAAAACAAACCCAATTAATATTAACAATAGCATTTAAAAATGGATTAAAATTAACAATAATCAATCATTTATTTTATTTTGATTCAGGCCAGGCCGGCTTGCTGGAAAAGCCAACTTTTTAGGGCGCGTCGGAAGGACCGGAGGTCGGGGATTATACGAAGCTCCGGGGGCAGCTGATTCCAGAGGGAAGGGTGTCCCACAGAGAAGGCTCTCCCCCTGGGGGTCGCTAGCCGGCACTGCCTGGCCGACGGCACCCTGAGGAGGCCAACTCTGTGGGATCGCACTGGACGGTGGGAGGCTACCGGTGGCAGTAGGTGGTCTCGCAGGTACCCTGGGCCTAAGCCATGGAGTGCTTTAAAGGTCATAATTAGTACCTTGAATTGCACCCGGAAGACAACCGGCAAGCAGTGCAGGCCGCCTAAAAGGGGCTTAACATTGGAGCACCTAGGTACCCCCATGATAAGCCGCGCAGCCGCATTCTGGACCAACTGAAGCCTCCGGGTGCTCTTCAAGGGCAGCCCCATGTAGAGAGCATTATAGTAGTCCAGGTGAGAAAGGACGAGGGCATGAGTGACTGTGCACAGAGCATCCCGATTCAGGAAGGGGCGCAACTGACGTACCAAGCGAACTTGGTAAAAGGCCCCCCCTGGTCACGGCCGTCAGGTGTTCTTCTAAGCTAAGCCGCGTATCCAGGAGGACGCCCAGATTGTGGTCCCTCTCTGAGGGGGCTAAAATTTCTCCCCCTATCATCAAAGATTATGGTTTTGCAACACGGAGAAGGTTGAGGCTTCCTTGGCAGGGGAAAAAATTGCTGCACCAAAGTGGGTATTGCTGTTACTGCAATCACCCTCTCTCTATCAAGACTTCGATTTTCCTGTGATGGTTTTAAATAAATAATAACAACGGGATTAAAAAGAAAAAGTTTCAGGCAAGTTCATTGAGTGATAGCAAAAAAGAAAATATAACCTAAGACCCCTGAAGTTAATTCGTTTATCTGTCTGTTGCAGGAGTGTCCCAACTTTGGCAATTGTAAGACCTGTGTACTTCAACTCCCAGAATTCCCCAGCCAGCAGAGCTGGCAGTTGAAGTCCTTGCACCTTAAAAGTTGCTGAAGTTCATAAGAAACACTGATCCATACCGATTGGTGGTAGTTCTGTTGAAATACTAAAAGGAGGGGTGAAGAAATGCAGTTTTTACACTCAGTTGCCCAAATTCTGATGCTGGCTGGGAGTCTTGAAAATCAGTTCCCATACATCTGGAATGTACCATCTGGAGACACTGCCAGTGTTTTCTTTTCCATTATGATACGGAAGATGCCCTAGGTTGCCAGAAATGGTACCTTCCTTTTAGTTCTAGGAATGATGCTTTGGAATTATCTGTCTGTCTGTCTGTCTGTCTGTCTGTCTGTCTGTCTGTCTGTCTGTCTACTACCTACCTACCTACCTACCTACCTATTTATCTATCTATTTGCATCCATACATACATCCTGTCTGTCTCTCTCTTTATCTATCTATCTATCTATCTATCTATCTATCTATCTTCTATCACAATTAATCATTTATCTAGCATCTATATCTAGCTTTCTTTCTATCTTCTATCACAATCAATCAATCATTGATCTATCCCTATCTCTGTCTGCCTATATCATCTATCTATCTATCTATATCTATCTATCTATCTATCTATCTATCTATCTATCTATCTATCTATCTATCTACCTACCTACCTACCTATTTATCTATCTATTTGCATCCATACATACATCCTGTCTCTCTCTTATCTATCTATCTATCTACCTACCTACCTACCTACCTACCTACCTACCTACCTACCTATTTATCTATCTATTTGCATCCATACATACATCCTGTCTCTCTCTTATCTATCTATCTATCTATCTATCTACCTACCTACCTACCTACCTATTTATCTATCTATTTGCATCCATACATACATCCTGTCTCTCTCTTATCTATCTATCTATCTATCTATCTATCTATCTATCTATCTATCTATCTATCTATCTATCATCACAATCAATCAATCATTGAACTATCCCTATCTCTGTCTGTCTATGTCTATATCATCTATCTATCTATCTATCTATCTATCTATCTATCTATCTATCTATCGATCTTCATCTATCGATCTATCATCGATCGATCCCTGTCTGGCTGTCTCTATCTCTATTTCTATCTATCCTTGTTAATAGTACAAGCAAAGCTAATGTAGTTGTGTGAATGTGAAGCTTTTTTCCTCTTTTTTTTGCTCAACACATTAACAGAAAAGCCAACTGAATTCTATTTTGAGAAAAATGTTTTTTTTTTTGGGGGGGGGGGTAAGTAAAGTAAATAAAAAATTAAAAAAAGCTTTCTCCCCCCCCCCTTTTTTTTTCCCAGCCTCCTTCCTTTCTCTTAAAATCCCCAGAAGAAAAAAATGCCTTTCACTTACATCCGCAAATATCAGTTGCTACTGACAACCAAAAAAAAGAAAAAAAACCGTCTTGCCAACTACTACTGAAATTTATTGCATCCTCTGTCCCCCCCATTTGCACGTGGGATGGTTTTATGTTTGTGTGGCTCTTTCCACTAGGTGACTCTAAAGGTATTAAGGGAAGGGTGAGAAAGAGGTACGTACACACACACACACACAAACACACACACACACAAACACAGAGGTGTTTCTTCCCCTGAGCAAATAGTTGCAAATAACATTTTGTGCTTCAGTTCTACAGATGAGGTTGCAAAATGGGAAGGACTTTCTTCCTTTGGCCCTAGAAGTTCCAGAATTATCAACTTCGGGACCAAACGGGATGAATTGACATTCCTCGATTTGCAACAGTTCATTTAGGGAACGGTTCAAAGTTAGAACGGCACCGAAAAAAAAGAGACTTAGGACCATTTTCCACGGTTACGGCCTTTCCAGCATCCCTACAATCGTGTGATCAAAATTCAGGCCGTTGCCAGATTCACTTAGCAACTTAACCACTGCACTGATTCACTTAACGGTGGATTAGAAAGATCGTAAAATTCACTTAAGAAATGTCTCGTTTAACCACAGAAATTTTGGGTTTGGTTGAGGTCGT
Organism: Thamnophis elegans; assembly: GCF_009769535.1. Taxonomy (NCBI): domain Eukaryota; kingdom Metazoa; phylum Chordata; class Lepidosauria; order Squamata; family Natricidae; genus Thamnophis; species Thamnophis elegans. The sequence continues at coordinate 4,598,939 of NC_045556.1, read as the reverse complement.
AAGGCGAGAACTACCTGTATAAGGTTTCTTTTAAGATGCTTTTCAGAATTTTTTTGATTCTTTTTATTCTTCCCAGAGCTGCCTAAGCATCCTGAATCCTATTACCTCCCTCATTATTTGGGAACAATAAGCAATGCTGCTTATTTAAATATCCCTTTCATATTTTCTTTTATCTTTGAAAAAAAAAAAGTAACAACTCTGATTGTGTGTGTGTGTGTGTGTGTGCTATGCGTTCAAAAACCATTTTGCCCACTTGCCATTCATTACACATTGCTCAAATAACTAATGAGTCAATTAACTCCAGTTAGACTTCGCTAATTGGGTCATGATCAGGTTTTCACAGCTTTTTAAGTTGTGAAAACTTCATCATCCTGCCCCAATTAGCAAGGCTGTTCCATGTGCTGGAAATCAATAGCTTCATTTCTATATTCTACTTTTGCTTAGAGAGAAGCAATCTATTTTCCAGAATGAAACACCCTTACTAAGGAAAGTGACTTGCTCAATGGGCTTCCCTCATTCCCCCCCCCTCTTGCTTTTCACCGGGAGGGAAACTGAGGCAGCTAAATGGCATTGGGTACCAAGAAGAAGTCAGGTTTCCTGACGGTTGGTGGAATGCCAAGATTGGCAGCAGCAAATCCCCAGCCAATATAAAGAGCAAGTTAAGGATAGAATCTCGTAAAACAACCCTCAGCCTTTCATTATTCTCCAATAATACAGGTAGCCCTTGACTTACATTGGGTCACTTAGAGACTGTTCTGTGTTACGACGAACCTTCCAGGGAACTGATTTTGGGACGCTTGACAAATAAAGGTGGGTTTTTTGGCAGAACGGTCATAAATCATGGTCATGTGAATATAGAATAGAATAACAGAGTTGGAAGGGACCTTGGAGGTCTTCTAGTCCAACCCTGTTCTGACCCAGGCTTCCTTAACAAGCAAGAAACAGAGTCTTGGTCCCGACAAAGCCCCTTTTATTTACACAACTGTGAGTTCCTTTCATTCCCAGTCAGCAAGGCTCAACAAACAGTCTTTCCAAGGAATATTTATCAACACGAACCTTATCTCGTTTGGAACGCTGCCAGATAACTAGTTTCCAAACGCAGGGAAAGGAGGCATTTGGCACAGAGTCTCTTACAGTCACAAACAGAACTTTCCACTCTTGAAACAACTGAGTGAACAAATTGTTTCCTGCAAAAGCCCCCTTCCCCGTTCGCTCCTCTTTTGTTTCCTATAGGAAGGGCCAATCACCTCCACGGTGTAGCTTTACTCCCAAGTCAACCCTGCTTTCTTAGTTGTTCTTGTCTTCTGGCAGCTCTGCGTATGCGCACACTGGGAACAGGCTCCAGCTGTTCCTCTGCCTCACTGCTGTCTAGCTCCCTCTCTGCCTCCGTCGCAGAGCCCCCGTCTGAGCTTTCTTCAGCTCCCAGGACTGGTCCATGTTCCTCCCCAACCTCCTCACTCTCCGACTCCGCTGCCAGTTTCGCTGACGACTGGCGGGCCACAACAAACCCCCTGCTCACATAGGACGCTGCAAACCACCATAAATATTAATATTGTGTCGGCTGGCGCGCCCCCGGAGGAGAGCCTTCTCTGTGGCTGCTCTGACCCTTTGGAATCAGCTACTCCCAGAGATCCGGACCTTGCCCACTCTCATGGCCTTCAGGAAAGCTGTTAAAACCTGGCTGTTCCGGCAGGCCTGGGGCTGTTGACCTTATAGTTAAGGTCCAGCCCCGATTAGAACGAATGCGTCTTGTGAATTTTAAACTATTCTTTTTATTTTTCCTTTCTTTTTTTTTTTCTTCCTTCTCTGTAAGCCGCCCGGAGTCCTTCGGGATTGGGCGGCACATAAATTTAATAAATAATAATTATTATTATAATATTCAACTGCTTGCTGAACATCTGGTAGGCAGCCACGACATGCCAGTCCTCAGAACTTCGGGTTGTAAGTATGCCTAGGAGAGCAGTCCCCAACTTGGGGAGGGGGAGGCAAGCCCGGTGGGGGGGAGAGGGCATGTGAGTGGCAGGCACAGTCGTGTGCTCAGCTCCAATTGTGAGTCGAGTTGCGTTTGCATTTTGTGTGCAGTAAAGCACCGAGACCTTCGAAGCCGTGACCCGTCAAAACCGCGGTAGACAAAACCGTGCTCGACGAAAGCGCGTACCTGACGTCATCAGCAGCGCGACGCAAAAAATTAAAAAAAAATTAAATTGAAATTAAAATAAAATTAAAGCAAGCCGATTCACATAAAGGTAAGGGTTAGGTTTAGGGTTAGGGTTAGGTTAAGAGTTAGGGTTAGGTTTAGGGTTACGTTAAGCGTTAGGGTTAGGTTTAGCGTTAGGTTAAGGGTTAGCGTTAGGTTTAGCGTTAGGTTAAGGGTTAGGGTTAAGGGTTAGGGTTAGGTTTAGGGTTAGGTTTGGGGAGGTTAGGGTAAGGTTTTCGCTTTAATTTTAAATTTACCGCTCACAGCGTGATGTTTTCGTCGCGCTGTGATGACGTCACGTACGCGCTTTCGTCGAGCGCGCTTTTGTCTACCGCGGTTTTGTGGTGGAACCCTTCGAAGCACAAGGCAAAGGAAGGGTTGCCACATTTTTTTTAATTCATCATTCAAATCTCGCCTGGCAAATGCTGTGCCATATGTGATCCCAGGAGAAGCGACGGTAGCTGTTTGCAAACGCTCCGCTTTAAACACATATTTTGTCACCCAGACTTAAACTGCAACATGAGTAGGGCTGGAGAGAAGATGGTTGGTTAGGCGTCCCATTAACAGGATGGTAAATTCACTGAGCAGCTGCCTCACTTAGCAACATTGCATTGCTCCGTGGCAGTTGTAAGTCAAGGACTTAACTTTTAGTCCAGTTCTCTGTCAAATTGCTGTTGATTCCTTGAGATACACACACACACACACACACACACACACACACACACACTCCGGCTATCATTTCGTAGCGATGAAACGCATCCTTTTTGGAAGCGTGCCCAAAGAGTTAATGACAAATGCTGGCAGCCAGATACTTCTGCATGCCAGCTTATTTCCTTTTCAGCAGGATGGCTGTTTCTGCAAGTTTTCTGCTTCCTCTTTGATTTCCCTGGTGAGATTTTTTTGGGTAGGAAGAAAGTTTGGAGTTTTATTAGTTTTGTATGCCGCCCGCTCCCGAAGGACTCCGGGCGGCTCACAATAAAACAGGGAAAGGGGGATAAATAGGACAATACAACAATTTAAAAATACGTTTTGTTTATTGGTTTTGTATGCCGCCCACTCCCGAAGGACTCCGGCAGTGAAACGTGGGAGGGGATAAATAAGACAATACAAACGGAAGGCCGGGAGGGTACATCCCGGAAGGCCGGGAGGGTAGTAAGGGTCCGGATCTCCACGGGGAGCTCGTTCCAGAAGGCCGGAGCAGCAACAGAGAAGGCCATCCCCCGGGGGGTCGCCAGGAATAGTTTGGTCTGGTTGGCTAATATAAATTTGGCTAGTTATAAGCTTACCTACCCAGGTTGTTTTTTAATTTAAGGTAAAGGTAATTTAAGGTAAAGGAAAATCCAGTTGCCTCTTGAAAAAAGCACTTTTGGGACAACCATGATCTGGATGTGACTGAGAACCTCCATAGATGCTCTCCTATGACTAATGGAAACTTTCTATGGCATGAGTTGAGATGCCCAAAGCTAGAAGGTTCTACATTTCCTGGAGATAATTGCAGCTCAAAAATAACATCCTTGCCATGTTGTTTTTCCTGCCCCCAAAATATAATACCCTTTTTCGATAACCCCTGGCTGAAACGCAGGACCCGTAGTTTATATTAAGGTTTCAAATGTCCCCGAGTTACGCAACCGCATTAGCCAGAAATCCTATTGTGTGGGGGATGCTTTGAGTAGAATACTTCAATCAGAAGCATCTCCTACACAACCCACAACGATACGCACAAGTATTTCACATACAAAGGTTGCATTCGAAAGGAATTTCCTGGGTCAAAATCTGGTTGAAATGAAATTCATTATTTATAGATTCCCCCCCCCCACTTTAGCAAGATGCTCACGTTTTGCATATAATGTATAAAAAAACAACACTGATTCGAGTGTGCAATCGTGCAATCCTAACCAAAACTAAAGAAAAATAACTAAAAGGCTAATCCCCTACCCTAATTTTTTCATATTCCGACTTCCATCTCGTGCTTCTAACCATTGATCGAATCTGTTTCATGTGTCATAATATTCTGTCTCTCCTTTGTCTTTTATCTTTAACATTAGCCTATCCATTTCTGCACAGACTAGTATCTTCCTTATCATCTCCTCCTCTGAAGGGGTATCTGGAATGAGATACTATCTATCTATCTATCTATCTATCTATCTATCTATCTATCTATCTATCTATCTATCTATCTATCTATATCTATCTATATCTATCTATCTATCTATCTATCTATATCTATATCTATATCTATCTATCTATCTATATATCTATATCTATATCTATATCTCTCTCTCTCTCTCTCTCTCTCTCTCTCTCTCTATATATATATATATATATATATATATATATATCTATATCTATATCTATATCTATATCTATATCTATCTATCTATCTATCTATCTATCTATCTATATATATATATATATATATGCATGGTGGTATTAGAATGAATATGATGGCCAAAAATAATTGTACAACACTTGCACTGTTTAAGCAGTGTGTGTGTTATTTGTTATCACGGCAAGTGAAATGCCAGGACAATCACACTTGCCTTCAATATACTTATAGGTAAACAATAAAAATATATTATTATTTTTTTAAAAAAGAAAAACTCAGTTAGCAAAGGACAAGGAAATTCTGTTGAAACAAATGTGTCAGCTCTCCTATTGCTCTCAGTTGCCAATTGAACATACGGTACGGACACAAACACAACAGGTGAGCATTAAAAAAAATAGCAGAAGGAAATTGCCATGTCAATGGCTTGCCGTTTCCAACCTTCTAAGGGACATACTCAATGCCAAATAATGTGGGTAACCATAGCTCAGTGACATATTGGAAAGTCAACATTTCCCCCATTAAGTTTGCAAATCAGTGCCTCTCCTACTTCAAAGCCTATTACAACATTATTTAACAAATAAACAGCATTCCTGAAGCCTCTACAAATCATAGTTTTCTATGCCAAGATCAGTGGGACACAAAATAGTCTTGTTTTTCTTGTAAATTATCCTATTTGTTTCTTGTGTAAAAAAAAATGGAGGCGACAGGGAACGTTTTGAATAAGATGAAACTTTTGTCGAAGAAAGTTTCTCCCAAGTTTTTTTCTGCCCTCTCTAAAGAACGGCTAGGCTCTATGAACTGAGTTTTTTTGTTTTTACCCTGCTGATTAGATTAAAACACGAGCTTTTAGATCCACCACAAACAATTCCAAAACATTGTCTCATGGATGTTAACAAACATCCAGAGTAACAAATCTGTTGTCTGCTCCTAACATACAGAGAACTTTTAACTTGGCAACGAAAAAAAATACTGTACCCTCCTCATTCTTCTTGCTTTCGGTTACTACCAAGGTGTATTTTGAAATTGCACTGATGAAATGAGCAATCACGTATTGCAATGTTCCAAAGTTCTTATACCCCCCCCCCAAAAAAAAATTGTGGATTTTGGCTGGACTCTGCCCAATGACCACCAGGATTGCATCACAGAACAAATATAGAACTCCTCTGAATAATTCCCACTACCCAGGTATGACTTCAGAGAAAGCTTGCATTTCGATGCAAATCAAAACCGCAGGATTTCCGGGGATATCCTCCCCCCCCCCCCCCCGGGCGACGTTTGGCCACAAAAATGTTTAAAGACACACAAAAGAGAAAAGCTGCTTAAAAGGCTTCCCTTCCTTTTGTAACTCCCTACTTTTTTCAAGGAAGAACGAAAAAAGGGTCACCTCCAGCACGGAATTCCCACTGCAGTTAAGCTTGTAGTAACTCAGAAGTCATTCCTACTCACACTTCGAAGATTGTCAAGCCTCTTCTTGGGATGATGAATGCTTGAGGGAAGTCAGAAATTCTTGTCTGCCTCAAGTACCGACGACTGGGGCCTTCGGTGGTTAAAAAACTTCACGGGACAGAATATTAGCTGCTCAGATTCTGTGGTTAGGCCGTGTCTCATGGTGGATCCTCTTTGAAAGGCACTCCCCTTTCCACGGGGCCGGGAGGGAGGTGTGTTTCCCAGCCCTGCTTTTTGTGCAATCCTCTTTTTGGAATTGAAAGAAAAGATAAGGAGAGCACAATCCACCTCACTGGCTTTGAGTGGCCCAGATCTCCCATCAGCTTCCCCTTCTGAACGTCCTCCCCTTCTCACGGTCCACGTACGGCCCCCACTCGGCCCAAAGTTTCCGCGGTTGACATTCGTCAAGTGAGATTCCTTCCCCTCCTTACGATCTTCCTCAGCCTCCGTGGTTAAATCACCGCGGTTGATAATTTAGTGACCCGGTCGTTAAGCAAATCTGGCTTCCCCATTGACTTCGCTTATCAGGAAGGTGGCCCAAAGGGGATCGCGTGATTCCCCAAACGGTCATAAGTGTGAAGCAGTTGCCAAGCGTCTGAATTTTGATCCCATGAGCATGGGGAGGCTACGAAAGTCGTCCGGGTGAAGAATGGTCCCATTTTTTTCTCAGTGCCGTTGCAACTTTGAACGGTCATTAAACACACTGTTGTAAGTCGAGGACTTCCTGCACAACAAAAGCACATTCGTCTTAAAACCCCTGGCGTCAATCTGTAAGTTGTAGCCATTGTGGTCCTTCCATCCTTAAGAATATTCGTTTTTGTCCCCATCTACATGTATACATCCGAACTAGACGGTGTTGTTTCTCAGTGTCATATAATATATGTGGGTATCTGTATAATTTTGCAATTCATTCATTTGTTTTGTTTATTTTGTTGTGTTTATGTAGTGTATATTGGAGGCGGTGATCCTTTGAGAGCTGCATGCAACGAAATTTCATTTTTTATTAACAAACATATAAAATACACACACACAAAAAACCTAGACGTACACCACATTTACACAATACAATACGAACAGGGGCTTCCTGTTCTTTCTAATAGCAATCATCAATCGATACCGCTCACCTTATATTATTTCCCCTTCTATTGTATTTCGTTTGGATTTCACCCTTCTTAACCCTCTTATTTTACTCATAACTATTATTATTTTTTGAGTTTTGTTATATTCCTTCATTGATCCTTGTTTCTTTCCTCCATCCACCTACACCAGAGGTTCCCAAAGTTGGCAACTTTAAGACTTGTGGACTTCAACTCCCAGAATTCTCCAGCCAGCAGAGCAGAGCTGGCTGGAGAATTCTGGGAGTTGAAGTCCACAAGTCTTAAAGTTGCCAAGTTTGGGAACCACTGACCTACACCCTTTATCCCATATCTGGTAGAATTCTGATTCTTCTTTTCCCTGGATTTCTTTAGTTAGTTTGTCCATTTCAGCACAATCTACAACCTTTCTTATTATTTCATCTTCGCTTGGAATTAATGTGTTTTTCCCATACCTGGGCAAAGGCAATCCTTGCTGCCGTGATTATATGTAGTATTAAATACTGGATTTCTTTTTTGTATTTCGCAGACATTATTCCTAATAAAAAAAACTTCAGGTTTCCATTCTATTTTAACCCCTCTTATTGCCTCCGGCCAATTTTCGATCCTTTTCCAAAAAAATTTTAGCCTCCTTCGAAATTTCATTTTAATGTATGCCGATTGGTATACATTCGAAGTGACAATAACGTCATTCTAAGTTCACTTTTTAAAATAAAATAAAATAAAATCCTGAAAAATCTTCACTCCCTTGTCATTCCTTCCTGTTCTCCCACTCCCCATCCTGGTAATTTTCTGGTTTTCTTTTTATTTGCAACTAATATGTGACCTTTTCGTCTAAGGCAGGGGTCAGCCACCCACCACCCACCCACCACCCATCAGAAATCTGCCCCAGCATGCAACTTATTGAACTTTTCAACCTCTGGTAAGCCAACCATGGATAAATCCAAGAAAAATTTTCAGAAGAAAACAGAATGTTTAATTCAACTCGTGGCACGACAAAACCGCGCTCGTCAAAATAGCGGTGATAAAACCGCGTCGCTAAAGCCGCGACATCATCACCGCCTGTCATCACCGCCGCGACAACAGCGCGGCGACAGAAGGGCGCTTTAAAACAGTGCGACGGCAGAAAGGCGATTTAAATTAAGGTAAGGGTTAGGATTAGGTTTAGGGTTTGCTTTAGGGTTAGGTTTAGGGTTAGGTTTAGGGTTAGGTTTAGGGTGCTGAGTGCTTCGGAAGGCGCGGATTTGCCCTCCGCGATTATGTCGGCGCGGATAAGGGCTTCACGGTTTTGTGGTGGAACCAATTCAACTACCTATGCTAGTTTCTGTGGCTGCTCAGGAAATGGTCAGGCAGATTTTGTGGCTCCCAGTGTGTGTGTGTGTGTGTTTTTCCTGTGGGAAATGCGTCCAAGTGGCTCTTTGAGTGTTTAATGTTGCTAACCCCTGATCTTAGGACCTTTGAGCTGGGTGCCTCTTTCTTCTATCACTGAGTGGATTTGGTTTGTTAAGGAATGTTTAGTATTGATCCGCTCGGATTCTGCCTGGCAGACGATGGGCGTCCTCTAAAATGACAAAGCGTGCGAGACTTTTGCACCTAAGAGCAGCTGCAGGCCGTAAGGGTAGAGTAGGCATCGGTTCTTTGTTCGGTTTTAGCTCTGCAGCCAACCTCTCGTCTGCATCTAAACACATTTACCGAGTAAACAATTCAGAATAGAATAGAATAGTTGGAGGGGACCCTGGAGGTCTTCTAGTCCAACCCCCTGCCTAGGCAGGGAACCCTACACTACTTCAGGCAAATGGCTATCCAACATCTTCTTAAAAACTTCCACTGTTGAAGCATTCACAACTTCTGGAGGCAACTTCTGTTCCACTGATTCATTGTCCTCACTGTCAGGAATTTTCTCCTCGGTTCTAAGTTGCTTCTCTCCTTGATTAGTTTCCACCCATTGCTCAACGGAAAGACCACAAAGGTGGAATCGCGTGATTCCAGGACACTGCAGCCGTCATAAATGTGAGTCAGTTGACAAGCATCCGAATGTAAAATCAGGAGGCTGTGGGGATGCCTACAAGGGTGAAAAAGATAAGTGTGGCTCCACTTTTTCAGGGCCGTTGAAACTGCGAATGGTCACTGTTGTGGCCCAGCAGGAGTCGTTGGAGCTGCCGACAGCGAGGGGTCTTATGAGTCGGCCCTGGAGGAGGTGGAGGACCCTGGACAGGGTGCCGACTCCGAGCAGGGCGAGGGGAGACTGGTTGTCCACCAGGTGGCGCCGGAGCCTTGGATCAGAGGGAGTGATCCGGAAAACACTTGTGAGTTGTTTCGGGATGCACGCCGTCGAAGGGCTTCCCGAGCGGCAAGAACAATTGCGTAATTATAGGAGATGATTACGCTCAGCTGATGCTTATTAAGATCCTCTCCTGATTATAAAAGAGACTGCTTGTGCCACGCCCTTTTGCAGAAGTCAACGTTCACGATTAAGAGGAATCAACTTGGGGAATTGGTTTGCTGTGAGAGCTTATCTGCATTGCTGCCTAGGTTTATAGGACTTGCTGCCAGAGTGCTTATCTCTTTGTTTATTTTGGGCTTGCAGCCAACGAGAGTCTGGACTGATTAAAAAGTATTCTTATTTATGCTTGTTTTTGGCTTTCGTTCCTGGACGGAGGAGGAGGAGGCTCAAAACAGGTCACTAAACAAACTGTCGTAAGTTGAGGACTGCCTGTACAAGAAGAGTCTCGACACATCAGTTTCATGGACCTGTTGTGCCTGATTCCTGGATGGGTTGTCGTTTGATGGTTTCGACACTTGAATCTCTCAAGTGTTCTGCTTGACGAATAATAAACTAGGTTCAAGAATCTGGAAAACAGCCTTAGAAACTCGGTAGAAGCCGTGATTTTTGGCAAGGTTTCCGGAAAAGGGGAAAAAAAATGCTTTCTTTTATCTTCTGAAACTATCCCTTGGGAAGAAAAAGATGAGTTCAGAAGACCTTCGGTGTCCCACAGTATCCCCAAATAGGAAGAAAGATTAATTCAGCCTTTGCTGATGTAGGCAGATTAGGAGCAAATGCTAGGTCAGTGTTTCTCAACCTAGACAACTTGAAGTCCTGTGGACTTCAAGTCCCAGAATTCCCCAGCCAACTATGCTGGCTGGGGGATTCTGGGAGTTGAAGTCCACAGGACTTCAAGTTGCCAAGGTTGAGAAACACTGTGCTAGGTCACTGCTTCTCTGCAACTTCCTTATCGACACGCCAGCCTGTTCATCCGAAATGTCAACTCCCAGACACCGAAAAAAGGAATGACTTTTTTTAAAAAAAAATCTTCACCCACCAGTTGAGTCCTGTCTTGGCGAGCCGGCAGCGGCCGCGTTTCACCTTATTTTAAAACCTATCCAACCTGCTTACGTGTTAAAAGAATTCCTAAGGCTTGTTAATGCTCGGGATTTGCTTATATGCCTTTGGTACCTAAAGAGGTTTTGCCACTTAACTCACAACGTTTTATTCCCTGTTTTTCCCCCCCCCCTTCCAAAGGATTTTCCCCTCCTGATGCCACCTATTCATGACTGAGGAGCTGGAAACGGCTAGAGAAGTCCTCCCTTGGTTTCATCGTTCAACATGACCAACCCCCAGTGAGTAACGAGACTTGGATAAGAATCTCTTGATTTGCTTTTTCTATACGGTGTCGTTCTGTTGGATATCAAAAAGGCACCCAACAATGAATTAAAGTCTCCCTTGGTCTGGAAAGTTGGAGATTTGCGGTAGTAGGAAACTTTCAGTGGTATGGATAATCTGTAAAACCTCCACATGTCCTTCCAACCTTGAATTTCGCATAGTGCTTCCAGATAGATAGATAGATAGATAGATAGATAGATAGATAGATAGATAGATAGATAGATAGAAGAGAGATGATAGATAGATAGATAGATAGATAGATAGATAGATAGATAGATAGATAGATAGATAGATATAGACAGACAGACAGACAGAGACAGGAGAGAGAGACAGATAAACAGACAGATAGACAGACAGACAGACAGACAGACAGAGATGATAGATAGATAATTAGATAGTTGATAGATAGAAGAGAGAGAGATGAGAGAGAGAGAGATAGAAGAGAGAGAGAGATGATTGATAGATAGATAGAAGAGAGAGAGATGATAGATAGATAGAGAGAGAGAGAGATAGAAGAGAGAGAGAGATGATTGATAGATAGATAGAAGAGAGAGAGATGATAGATAGATAGATAGAGATAGATAGAAGAGAGAGAGAGATGATAGATAGATAGATAGATAGATAGATAGATAGATAGATAGATAGATAGATAGATAGATAGAAGAGAGAGTGGCTAGATATAGATAGATAGATAGATAGATAGATAGATAGATAGATAGATAGATAGATAGATAGATAGATGAGAGAGTGGAGAGAGAGAGAGATAGAGAGATAGAAGAGAGAGAGAGATGATAGATAGATAGATAGATAGATAGATAGATGATAGATAGATAGATAGATAGATAGAAAGAAAGAAAGAAAGAAAGAAAGAAAGAAAGAAAGAAAGAAAGAAAGAAAGAAAGAAAAAGGGACACGGTGGAACGGAGTGAGCTCCCGTGACTTGTCCCAGCTTCTATCAACCTAGCAGTTTGAAAGCATGTAAAAAACGCAAGTAGAAAAATAGGAACCACCTTTGGTGGGAAGGGAACAGCGTGATGTGCGCCTTTGGTGTTTAGTCATGCCAGCCACATGACCACGAAGACGTCTTCGGACAGAGCTGGCTCTTCGGCTCTGAAACGGAGATGAGCACCGCCCCCTATATATACCCTCTTTCTACCCCCATTTCTTCCTCCATGTAATAGGCTTTATTTAGCTTTGTGTTCCATTCTGTATGTATATTTTTATATCCAGACCTCTTTAGCCGTCCCGGGTAATTTAAATAAACCGATGCCTTTCAGATGTTTGAACTGCACTCCATATAGCAATAGAATGTAAGATTTATAGACCGCTTCACAGTGCTTTTACAGCCCTCTCTAAGCGGTTTACAGAGTCAGCCTCCTGCCCCCCAACAATCTGGGTCCTCGTTTGACTGGCCTCGGAAGGCTGGAAGGCTGAAATCAACCTTGAGCTGGTCAGGATCGAATGCCAGACTTTGGATAGAGTTAGGCTGCAATGCTGCATTCTAACCACTGGGGAGTGAGTGAGTGAATGAGGGAGGGAGGGAGGGAGGGAGGGAGGAAGGAAGGAAGGAAGGAAGGAAGGAAGGAAGGAAGGGCACTAGCAATAGCACTTAGACTTATATAGGAGTCCTTCGCGATTGGGCGGCATATAAATATATTTAATAAATATACCACTTCACAGTGCTTTAAACTCCTAAATTGGGTTTCATGGTAATCAAAACTAGTTGATCTGGCTGTGAGCGTCTAGCTCTATTCTAAAATATTCTTCTCAAATATTCCTAGTTGCTACTCCTTTTTTTTTTCCTTTTCTTCCTTTTGTTATCTAGAAACAAGAGGATATAATACGGCTCGCTGTTCCCTTTTTCGATTCCTCATGTTCGTACGAAAAAAAACAGATGTTTTCTTTGGGGCAAATATTCTTGCATAATTTCTCTTCCCCCCCCCCCCAGCCCGGAATAGAGTGTCTTCTATAATTATCCGGCTGATTATCCAGGCCATTTAATTCAGTGGAGGGTTTTTAAACACTTTTTTTTTCCCAGAGAGAAATCAGTGCATGGTCTACAGCCAGCTCATCAAACTGAAGTTGAACGTCAAGCCTTTCTCCCCCCCCCCCCAACCCCGCTTACCTTACCTTGTTTTTTCCCGGCTTGTGACGTTTATTAACCACTTTTTCCTACGTGATTGAGAACTGAAAGCGGGGGTGGGCAGGTGGGAGATCTGGTTTAGGCCCTTTGGCTTTCCGAAAGCAATAGCAATAGCAATAGCAGTAGACTTATATACCGCTTCATAGGGCTTTCAGCCCTCTCTAAGCGGTTTACAGAGAGTCAGCATATTGCCCCCAACAATCTGGGTCCTCATTTTACCCACCTCGGAAGGATGGAAGGCTTAGTCAACCCTGAGCCGGTGAGATTTGAACCGCTGAACTGCTGATCTAGCAGTAGCCTTCAGTGCTGCATTTAACCACTGCGCCACCTTGGCTCTTGGCAGCCAATTGAGGTGGGATAATTAATCCTGTTTTCCTTCATTGTTTCTCCAAAGACGATGTATATTTCTCAGATATTCCAGGAAAGCCAGAACAGGAAACAGCACAAGATGGTATGAATGTCACTATTGTTGGTGGGGGTTTAATAATAGAAGCCCGAAAGCTTGCTAGATTCTTCCCTTTGCAAACTCTCGTAGGGTCTCCTGCTTGGGCGGGGGGGGTGGGGGTGGACTTGATGATCTACAAGGTGTCAACTCCCAACGTTGTCATAGTGAGAGAAGGGGAGGGAGCGCATTCCACGCATACTTTCGGCTGAAGTCGGATCTCAGATTACTGCAGCAGTCTTGGGAGGGGTGCACCTCATTGGAGAATGTGATTTATGACACAGACGGAGGGAAGGAAGAGGGTTAAAGCTCAGCTACAACTCAAACAAAGCTTAGACCTGACGGTGAAAAGATCTTGCCTATGGTTGCTCCTGATAAAATGACTAGTTTTGTATTGAAACTTGGCTCGATACTCATGAATCAATTAGGGCATTTTTAGGAAGCCTTACACAAGGTCCCTTCTAACTCTGTTAATCTGGTTTACCTGGGAAGGCCGACAGAAAGACTTTTAGACAGCGGCCCTCAACTTACAATCATGATTGAGCCCCAAATTTCCGCTGTTAAAGTTAAGCGAGTTTCTTGCTCCCGTTTTTAAGTGTCACGGCAGTTGATAAGTCAGTCAGCTGGTTGTTAAGTGAACCTGGCTCCCCCATTGCTGTCACTTGCCAGAAGGTTGCAAAAGGGGATCACATGGACATAGCAACGGTCATAAACCTGAGTCGGCTACCAGGAGCCTGAATTTTAAACACATGATCGCGGGGGGCACTGCAAAGGGCATAACTGTGAAAAACTATCCTAAGCCCCCCTTTTTTTCCCCCCAGCACCGTTGCCATGCCAACCGGTCACTCAACAAACGGTTGTAAGTCCAGGACTGCCGGTAAAGGCCGGACAAAGATGTTTGCAGTGGTTTGAGTCTGGTTCTTATTTTTGCCTTTCCTCGGTGACTTCCTTAGGCCTCCTATAGAAGGTGGAGTTTCCGAAGTTGAAATAATTTCACAACAAATAGAAGAAGAAACTCGGAGCGTCGCACCCGTCCAGCTTGTTAATTTTGCCTATCGGGATTTACCTCTGGCGGCCATCGATCTGTCCGTGGCAGGTTCCCAGCTCTTGTCAAATTTGGATGAGGAATACCAACGAGAAGGGTAAGCACACTTCTACTTACTTTTCACTCCCCAAACTTTTTTTCTGTGTGTGTGTGTGTGTGTGTGTTTGTGTAGGGAGGAAGGAATAAGAGCATCAATTAACATGCCTGTTGTAAAAACAACGAAGCTAATTACAGGTGGGAGGCGGGTGGATGGGCCTATCACTCGCGCAATGGCCAAATTGATTAATGGTGTATAAAGGCAGATATCTCTTTAATGGTAGTTTTTGCACTCTGAGGATGTTAGCAGAGGCTAACGGAGCAATGTATTTTAAGTTCCAGAGAACTCCGTGGTCATGTGGCCGGCATGACTCAACACCGAAGACGCACGGAGCGCTCTTCCCTTCCCACCAAAAGGTGGCCCCTATTTTTCTACTGGCATTTTTTAACGTGCTTTCGAGCTGCTAGGTTGGCAGAAGCTGGGACAAGTGGCGGGAGCTCACTCCCTTAGGCGGCGCTAGGGATTCGAACTGCCGACCTTTCTGATCGACAAGCTCAGCATCTTAGCCACTGAGCCACCCATATGTGTGTGTGTGTATGTGTATACACACACACATACATATGAACATACACACACACACACACATATTCCAGTAATTTAATTTACAGAAAAGGAACTCTCCTTTTTATGCTGTTATGCAATCTTTGTCCCAATCTCTGGATCTGACTGGATTACTGTAACACGCTCTACATGGGGCTGTCCTTGAAGAGTGTTCGAAGACTTCAGCTAGTCCAGAACGCAGCCGCGCGAGCGATTGTGGGTGCACCCAGGTACACCCACATCACACCTATCCTCCGCGATCTGCACTGGCTACCCATTAGTCTCCGGACCTTCTTCAAGGTGCTAGTCGTTACTTATAAAGCCCTACATGGCATCGGACCTGGGTACCTGAGAGACCGCCTCCTGCCAATTACCTCCCATAGACCGATCAGATCTCACAGGTTAGGTCTCCTCCGGATTCCATCTGCCAGCCAATGTCGGCTGGCGACTCCCCGGTGGAAGAGCCTTCTCTGTTGCAGCTCCGGCCCTTTGGAACGACCTCCCCGTGGAGATCCGGACCCTTACTACCCTCCGGGCCTTCTGCAAAGCCACTAAGTCCTGGCTGCTCCAGTAGGCCGGGGGGCTTGTGAAATATCCAGCCCCACGGTAACTGTGAATGTTGTGTATTTTAAAGTGTTGTTTTGTCTATTTATCCCTTTCCTTGTTTATTATAAGCCGCCCGGAGTCCTTCGGGAGTGGGCAGCATACAAGACCAATAAACATCAACATCAACACATCCACCTCTGGCAACTTCGGTTGCGCATTGTTGTTGTTACCGAATCATGTTTGTTTAAAGCTCTTAAAATTATGATCTTAATTAATTCCCTTACCAGGGAAAAAGGGTTTGATTACGGTTGTTTTTGTTGAACCCAAGACTTTAGTTTCTGACTTTGGACGGTTTGGGTTAACAAGTCCTACTAGTTCCATGGTCCTTAATTTGAAACAGGAGGTCCTGAAAAACTCTGCTGTTTTCTTTTATATATATATATCGCATTAATGCGTAATGGGAAAGAATGGTTATAAAATGCTTTTAGGCTGTGTTACTTTTGGGTTTCGTAAAATGCTTTTAGGCCGGAAATGGAACTAGGCAAATGCAGCAGAGGTCTATTCTTCTGAAAAGAAATAAGATTCAGGCTGATCTCGACATAATGCAGGATTGGAGTCAAAAATGAATTTTTAGCAGAGTTTTTTGAGCAGTACAAATAGCAGCTTCCCCTTTTCTGGCTTAAAGAGTTTCAACTTAATGAATGTAGTTCAGTGATAGAAATACATCCATTGTCAAAAAAAAAAGAGAGAGTGCTTTTTAAAAAGGGGAAAAAATGCTATTCCCACCCCCCCTAAAAAAGGGGAGAACTTGTGATATATCATTAAAACAGTAAACAGTTACAGCAACTAATGATCTATCGCATCTATTCGAGGTTGACTCAGCCTTCCATCCTTCTGAGGTGGGTAAAATAAGGACCCAGATGATTGGGGGGCAAGAGGCTGACTCTGTAAACCGCTTAGAGAGGGCTGTAAAAGCACTGCGAAGCGGTATATGAGTCTGCTATAGCAAGTGCCCTTCCTTCCCTCCCATTGGTTAGAATGCAGTATTGCAGGCTAACTCTGCCCACAGTCAGGAGTTCGAGCCTCACCAGGCTCAAGGTTGACTCAGCCTTCCGTCCTTCCGAGGTGGATAAAATGAAGACCCAGATTGTTGGGGTTTATAAGCTGACTCTGTAAACCACGTAGAGAGGGATGTAAAGCGGCATATAAGTCTTAAGTACTATTGATAAGGAAGGAGGGAGGGAGGGAGGGAAGGAAGGAAGGAAGGAGGGAGGGAGGGAGGCTATGGTGGTGCAGTGGTTAGAATGCAGTATGGCGGTATCCTGACCGTCTCAAAGTTGACTCAGCCTTCCATCCTTCCGATGGAAGCCCTTATATAAACATACAGTCCTTGACTTACAATCACAATGGAGCCCAACATTTCTGTTGTTGAGTAAGACATTTGCCAAGTGAGGTTTTTGCCCCATTTTACGACCTTTCTCGCCGCAGCTGTTAAGTGAATCGCTGCAGTTGATCAGTTAGTAACCCGGTTGTTAAGTGGATCTGGCTTCCCCCTTGACTTTGCTTGTCAGAAAGTCGCAGGCCTGACCTTCCCAGGACCTTGGGACACAGCAACGGTCGTAAGTGTGGAACCAATCACCCATCACCTCACGCTCGTGCGATCGTAGGGAGGTTACGAAGGTCGCAAGCATGAGAAATGGCCATACGTCCCTTTTGAGCTGTTGTAAGTAAGGAACTGTTGTAAAAGTCAAGGACTCCCTATATATTTAGTTTTCGGACCTGAGGGTTGATACATCCCTTTTGTTAAATTTGGATGCTCTTGTGGGCTGTGTTGTGTTGAGCCAAATTCCGTGTCCTTCACGTGGCGCCGTGCCGTATTTGGCGCATCACTTCCCCTTCTCCGAGCCACGAAAGCGGAAACTCTGACATCTGTTAACAGCTTGAGTTAGGAGTGTTTATAGTGGCTCATTACCAGAGTATTACGGTAATCTTTCCCCCTCCTCGTTTGCTGTTGAGCATTCGCTTAAACAGCGGTATATTACGAAAATTGTCAGTTGGTAAATAGAATTGGGTTTGTACACAGGGAAAGGCTGATGCGTTTCTCCTTTTTTTTCGTAAATTGGCATCTTCCCCCTCTCAGCACATTTTTAAAACCACTCAGTTTAAAAAGAATTGTATAAATAGATTTATACCAGGGATCTCACCTAGCAGCTTGCTTTTTAAAAAAAAAAAATCGCAAAATTATACTTATTTCCATAAATGCCCCATTGCTGATGAAAGCAGTTTGATCTCTTCCTTTGATCCCATCCTGTTAGAATGGCAGAAGGGTATTAATAAATTTGCATGGGCAGGGAAGAAGCCGAGAGTAAAACTAAAAATAATGCAAGATGCACGTGAGAGGGGAGGTTTGAAATTACCCAATTTAAAACTATACTACGACGCAGTAGCTTTATCTGTAATTAGTAAATTGGATTAATTTAACAAATGATCGGATACTTAATATCGAGGGGTATGATCCGGTATATGGCTGGCATGCTTACCTGCTATATAACAAAAAAAAGTGGGCAAGAATTTTAAAAGTCATATTCTAAGGAATGCTTTACTGTGGGGTTTGGAAAAAATATCAATACAAATTAAATGATAAAGATACCCATGTGGGCAATTCCTAGACATGCAATAGAAAATATGAACATAGTACAAAAACAGGATATAATTACTTATAGACAGCTTCTTACCCTAGAAAGGGGGTGTATTACAACTAAAATCCTTGGATGAATTAAAAGAGGAAAAGGTAATTCAAACATGGTTCCAGTATGGACAGCTACAGGCCAGGTGGAAAACAGATCAAAAAATTGGTTTTATGCAAGTCGGGAATAATTTATTTAAACAAATAAGAGATCAAAGCTTAATGCATATAAAGAGACTATAC
The DNA here is from genome assembly GCF_009769535.1 of Thamnophis elegans. Classification (NCBI taxonomy): domain Eukaryota; kingdom Metazoa; phylum Chordata; class Lepidosauria; order Squamata; family Natricidae; genus Thamnophis; species Thamnophis elegans. The sequence continues at coordinate 4,580,473 of NC_045556.1, read as the reverse complement.
AATGTATTAATACAGATGGACTCCGAAACAGAATTAGTTGAAGATGTTCAGTTTCTTTTAGTATTCGCTTGGATCAAATTGCTGTCTCTCTAGCTATGTATCCTACTTAAAACTGGAAATAAATTTATCTTGGTTTTGTTTTTGTTTTTTTGCAATTTACATCTAGTCAGTTCTGGGAACTGTCTGCCAGGTACAATTCAGGCATCTAATTTTTCTACCACTTTGCAAGCAACTGGGAATATTTTTGATGGATGTTTTGATGGTCCTTTGGTTATGAACCTTTTTGATGTTTGTTGTTATAATAATAATACACTGCTTTTAAATGACGGTATAATTCACAAAATGCACACTTATAACTTACATCCTTAAAGAATGATAAGCATACATTTTCTAAGGGAAGACTTTAAAAACAATCCTTATCCTTAATTATATCTTTTTGTCGGTAGTAATTTCAGACCCATTCCAATGTCTATATTTCCATCCGCTTGATTTATTTTTGCTTTTAACAAGGTGAGCCCTAGTTAAAATTCCAGCCTTCTATTCTCACCGTTGCTTTAAACATACAGGCATCTCTGCCATCTACTGTCCATTCTGGGGAATTTTTAAAAAAATATATATCAGAATTAGAATAAATATTTAGGAATGACAGATAAAGAAATGAAATAGGAACCTAGATTTTAGAATCTAGAAATATTGTTGGGAGAAGGAATGTGGCTATTTATTTTTCAATGTAAGTAAGATCATCCCATAGCTACAATTTTGGAAAATACTGCGATTTAACATCGCTATAACTCCTGCGTGTCTGTAATTAAGCCTCCTGTTCTTGATAGATGGCAACTGAGGTCCCAAGAGAATGACTTAGGAAGTTTATTAGTAAATCTGGTGCTCTCTGTTCTGTTGCATTATGTAAAGACTTAATAATATTTGCTCTGGAACATTAAGTCCTGAAGAGGAAGGACACATTCGGTTTCATTGGCAGATGTTTCAAGGAAGAGTAAAACGCTTTGCATACTGAGTGGATTCCTGTTCAATTAGTTGTTGGTGTCTGAAATAAAAATTCCCAGGTAGCCAGTGCTGGGGAAGACCTCTCCAGTAAACTTCGCTGCTGGATAAAATAATTTAGTGCTTTGATTCAGTATCAATAATTTAGTGCTTTGATTCAGACAGTGTCGGCTGGCGACTACCCAGGAGAGGGTAGCCAAGCCACTGAGCCAAGGTGGCGCAGTGGTTAAATGCAGCACTGTAGGCTACTGCTAGATCAGCAGGTCAGCGGTTCAAATCTCACCGGCTCAGGGTTGACTCAGCCTTCCATCCTTCCGAGGTGGGTAAAATGAGGACCCAGATTGTTGGGGGCAATATGCTGACTCTCTGTAAACCGCTTAGAGAGGCCTGAAAGGCCTATGAAGCGGTATATAAGTCTACTGCTATTGCTATTGCTTCTCTGTAGCCGCCTCCGACCCTCTGGAATAAACTGCCCCCAGAGATCCGGACCCTACCCACTCTCATGGCCTTCCGAAAGGCTCTTAAGACCTGGCTATTCCGGCAGGCCCCGGGCTGTTGAACTCACGATTGAGTTCCAGCCCCGATTGGACTGGATGTGTGTTGTGGTCTTTTTAATCTATGTTTCTGTGTTTTTAACTTCTATTTTATATGTGTTGTTGTAAGCCGCCCGGAGTCCTTCGGGATTGGGCGGCCTATAAATTTATCAAACATCAAACATCAACATCAAACATAAGGCAGCACGCATTGTCTTAACTGTTCTTCCTTTACTCATTACTGTACTTTACTTTAACTTTACTTTACTTACTTGCTTGCTTACCATATTTTTCAGAGTATAAGATGCAGTTCCCCCCCCCCAAAAGAGGGTGACAATTTGGGTACGTTGAATGTAGCCCCCACCTACCCACCGGCCTCCACCCTTTGGCCTCTACCTCCCAGCAATTTGCCTCCTTGCAGCAAACAGCAAACAGCCTGCTTCCGTTTCGGCACACTGATTAGCACAAGCAGCTGATTGTCAGTTGGATCTGCCTCCCGACGATCAGCTGTTTCAGGCTGCAGGGATTGCTTATTGCTGCCTCCGCGCGCCTCATTTTCGGTCTCTGCGTGTCCCATTTTTGGCCTCTGCGTGCCCCGTTTTTGGCCTCTGTGTACCCCATTTTCTGCCCATTCCAATCCCCACCCGCCAGGAACGGGCAGAAAATGGGGGGGGCGGGCGGAGGCTGAAAACAGGATGCAGCAATAGGCTAGGGCAATCCATTGGGGTTGAATCCAGACTGTGCTTCCTTATTACAAAGAGAACTTTGCAAACTGGACTTAACACCAGGTGTCCAGTGAGCATGATGCGTTCACGAAGCAGATGGGTTGAGTACATATGTACACATAAAGATACGTTTCATTAAGGATATTGTGTTGTGATGATTTAGGCGGGGCTGGACCAGGATCAAGTACGAAAGCTCCGTGGAAGGATGGGAAGGATGGTCACATCCTTTCAGCCCAACTATTTATGATTCCTGCTAAGAGGGTGGAACGGAGAACCCCAGATTAAATTTGCATCCCGCATCAGAAGGAAAGGCGGGCTATAAGTTTAATCAATAGGATAGAAGAGAATAAAAAAGAATAGAATAATAAGAGATTAGAATAATAGAATAGAATAGAAAATAGAATAGAAAAACAGAATAGAGTAATAGAAAAAAATAGAATAGAATTAGAAGAATAGGATAATAGAATAAGATAATGGAATAGAAAATAGAACAGAATATAGAATAAAATATAGAACAGAATAGAATAGAAAAAAGTATAGAATAGAAAAACAGAATAGAGTAATAGAAAAAAATAGAATAGAATTAGAAGAACAGGATAATAGAATAAGATAATGGAATAGAAAATAGAATAGAATATAGAATAAAATATAGAATAGAATAGAATATAAAAAAGTATAGAATAGAATAGAAAGTATAGAAAATGGAATAGAAAAACAGAATAGAGTAATAGAAAAAAAATAGAATAGAATTAGAAGAATAGAATAAGATAATGGAATAGAAAATAGAATAGAATATAGAATAAAATATAGAACAGAATAGAATAGAAAAAAGTATAGAATAGAATAGAAAATAGTATAAAAAATAGAATAGAAAAACAGAATAAAGTAATAGAAAAAAATAGAATAGAATTAGAATAATGGAATAATAGAATAAGATAATGGAATAGAAAATAGAATAGAATATAGAATAAAATATAGAACAGAACAGAATAGAATAGAAAAAAGTATAGAACAGAATAGAATATAGAATAGAATAGGAGCAGAGCTGGAAGGGACCTTGGAGGTCTTCTAGTCCAACCCCCTGCTAAATAAGAACGGACTCTTAAATACTCCCAACCGCTTTCTGCTCACACAGAACCCGGCTGCTTCTGCCTTGCTCTTCTTCACCTGTCTGCCTTTCTCTCGTCTGTCTTCCTCTTCCTCCTCCTCCTCCTCCTTCCCTCTGTTTTTCTCCCCTTCAGATCTAACTGGCTTAAGCCATGCTGCGGGAGGCGAGCGGCCATTTGGCAGGTATTTTTGCTCAGCGCCAGCCTCAACAGCTTCCTGGTAGCCTGTGTAGTTTTGGTGGTGATCCTTCTGACGCTGGAGCTCCTCATAGATGTAAAACTCCTCCAGTGTGAGTAGCAGGCTTTTCTCTCTTCGCTGTTTTTGTTTTCTTCTTCCGGAAATGTTTGAGCAAACCGTAGCATACGGGCAGTCCTCGGTTTTACGACAGTCCGTTGAGTCACCGTTCGAAGCTACGACGGCGCAGGGAGGGGGGGGGAGAAAGGGAATTCCGACCCTTTTTCATACTTATGGGACTGCCTTTACGCCATGGCATGAAACCTCACGCAGCCACAAAGGGGGAATAAAAAATATTATTCAGACAGGTTTTATTTGAATATCGTTTCTGCTTCCTTCACACACACACACACACACACACACACACACACACACACACACAACCTCCTGCCACAGCTCTTATCCCCCCGCCTGTGTGTTTCTCCGTTAACCGCTTTTCCAGCGTAAAAAAGCACATCGTTTCGTTTCGGGTTTTTCCAGAATGTCGAAAGTTTAAGAAACAACACTTAGAAAGTTGTGTGTATTTGCCCTCTTTTTGCTTTGAGGCTACTTCCAGCTACATTCCTGCTGTCAGTTCTGGAATGTATGCGACTACGTGTCCGGGGAGAGCGGGGGAGGGGGGGAGACTGTGCACATAGACACGTACACACCGAAACATGCGCCTCTCTTTGCATCCGCTTACTGCCATATTGATTTTTTTCTTATGGCCAGGAGGGTTAATCCATGCATGTTGTTTGAGTGATAACCATCAGTGTCATATTTTAACGTTATGGTAATAGTTGGGTGTTCCAGTCCCGGACTTAACAATCCTTCTACAAAAAGGACAGCCCTTCCTTATGTTGGAGGCGCCAGTGCAAAGCAAACATTGCCTCCTCCAAACATGCCCGTTTTGCAAGATCCAACCTGGGCCGTTCACCGCTTTGAAGTTTGAAGAGCTCGGAAGACTAAACCTCCAGTTCTGATGAACGACCCAGATTGGACCTAGCAATATTATCCCGAGACATCATTATATTTGCTTTCATTCATGTTTGTTTTGACCCCGAACCTCTGGAAATTCCCCTAAATCTCTCTCTATAAAAACGGGGGTGTCCGTCCCAGCGTAAGTCTGGAACGCCTCGAGCAATTTCAACCAAACTTGGTACACAGATGAATTAACTCTCTGGAAATAAATACTGTGAGGGTAAGGCACCCTGGTGTGTGTGTGTGTGTGTGTTTCTGTCCAGATACAGCCTGTTGTGCCTTAACATGGCTTCTATTGTACTGCCGTAAAATGGATTCTACTGTACAGCGGAGTGGAGTTGCCATGGTAACTCCCTCTGGGGAAAAATCCAACATTAGAAATTATGTAAGGTCTGGACATTTTCACCCTATACGTAAATACCCGGGCAGTGCCGAGTTATCGGCTAGTTCTTTATAAACTTTATTTCCCATAATATTGTCTTTGAGCCTGCTTTCCAAAATGGTGACATTAATTTAAGAATACGAAGGAAAACGGACAGCTGCGTTTAATTCTAAAATACATTTTAAGACCGTTCTGCTTTGGCCTATGCATTACACTTACAAATTGTAAGCCGCCCGGAGTCCTACGGGATTGGGCGGCATATAAATGCTATTAAACTTATAAACTTATAAACTTACACGCATCATATCTCATATTTGGCCTATGCATTACACACATCATATGGCTTGTGTGATGTGTTGTTGCCAGGGTGGGAGCTTATTATATTATTTTATTAATTTGCTATGGGATTGTTCTCTTTTATTTGTTTTATTGTTTTATATGTGAGGTTTTTCCCGTAAGCCGCCTTGAGTCACCCTGTGCGAACAGGCGGCAATATAAATTTCCTAAAATAAAAATAAAATAAATATCTAACTTGTGGTGGTTTTTTTTTTTTGTCCTTAAATTGTAGTTTCAAGCGCATCACAATTTGCTGGTGTCATTCACTGGATCAGCCTGGTTATCCTATCGATCTTCTTTTCCGAGGTAAGAGAAATACGAACTGTTACCGTAAGGAAAAGAAATATATCTGGATTTTCTCACAGGAGAAAATGGGGTTGTTGTTTTATTTTCCTATCCTTCAGTAAACGTATTTTTAATTGGGACACAACAGACTTTCGGTTTTTGGAAGAGGCTCTCCCGAACTCATTTTAATGTGCTAATGGTCCGGGGAAGACCAGCGTACGAATCCGCTCCCGATTAAGAATCGAGAATGTCCCAGTAAACCTCTGGAGACCAGAGAGCCATAAATAGCCGCTTTTATTGACAGATGCTTTACTTCCATTGTCACTTGAAGTGTTGAAATGAGTGGCGCGATCAATAGAAATGAGAACAATTGGCCTCTACACTGTTCCAGAGGACGTAGTTGTGGCATTGTGCACAATTGAAGACATCTCAATCAAAGACTAGAATTAAGTCTAGAATTAAAAAACATCTTGACTAGCACTGATGATGGTTGCTTAGTTTGGGCCACGAAATGTCTGTAAGAAAAGGATCCCACAGTCCTCCTCCTCCTCCTCCTCCTCTTCCTCTTCCTCCTCCTCCTTCTCCATCTTCACCTCCACACTGCAAACCCCACTCCCTTCCAGCACTGATAATGTTAGCTAGTTGGGTAATGAAAGGCCTGCAAGAAAATAACTAAGCTCAGAGAGCACTGAGGATCCCACAGTTCTCCTCCTCCTCCTCCTTTCTTCTTCTTCTTCTTCTTCTTCTTCTTCTTCTTCTTCTTCTTCTTCTTCTTCTTCTTCTTCTCCTCCTCCTCCTCCTCCTCCTCCTCCTCCTCCTCCTCCTCCTCCTCCTCCTCCATCTTCACCTCCACACTGCAAACTGATAGTCCACACTGCAGTCTTCCAGCACTGATAATGTTAGCTAGTTGGGTAATGAGAGGTCTGCAAGAAAACAACCAAGCTCAGAGAGCACTGAGGATCCCACAGTTCTCCTCCTCCTCCTCACTGCAAATCCCACTCACTTGTAGCACTGATGACGTTCCCTAGTTAGGTAATGAAACGCCTGCAAGAAAACTATCAAGCTCAGAGAGCACCAAGGAGCCCACAGTTGTCGTCGTCCTCCTCCTCCTCCTCCTCCTCCTCCTCCTCCTCCTCCTCCTCCTCCTCCTCCTCCTCCTCTACCTCCACACTGCAAACCCCACTCCCTTCCAGCACTGATAATGTTAGCTAGTTGGGTGATGAGAGGTCTGCAAGAAAACAACCAAGCTCAGAGAGCACCTTACAAAGTCGTCTCAATCTGCCACCATAATCTGCGCCTCCATTTTTCTCTCCCTTCTCTCTTGGCATTTAATTTGCGGCTTCTTTGGAGCAGAGGTGTAGCTTTCAGATTGGGTTGTTTTGCATTAGCAGTGCCCGCATTAGCAGTGCCCGCCAAAGAGCTTCTCCTAAACGTCACATGTGCATTGATCTAGTACAATTTCCCCCCCCGCCCGCCCCCCAGGTTGCCACCATTTGAAATGTGTAGCAAATTAAGTGGGTTTGTTTTCTTAAAATGGTAAACTTCCTAGAACTTGCTCTGCGGGAAATTTAGAACACACGAGTAGCTGAAAAAGCATCAGATCTCTTCACTCGTCACGGCCCACGCCTACCAAATTGTTCAAACCAGGGGTGTCCAGTCTTGGCCCCTTTAAGACCCGTGGACTTCAACTCCCAGCATTCCCCAGCCAGCTCTGTAGGGGATGCTGGGAGTTGAAGTCCGCGGGTCTTAAAGGGGCCAAGACTGGACACCCCTGGTTTTAAACTGTCCCAAGTTCTGTTAAACAGTATTTGCAAACTTGAAGCCTTAAAGAGATTTAATTTCTGATTGCCTGCTTGTAAATGGCCAAATTCATACTTCATTAGGAACGTATTTTCTTGCCAAACTTCAAATAAGGCATGAAATTGGCTTAGCAGCTGTGTTCACTTAAACCATAGACAAACGCAATGTTTCCTCCCAACACACAAACGCACACGCACGCACCAGCAATTGGGTTAGAAACTGATCGTTTTTAACACTGGGATCGGTTTAGTCTCACCCCTCATTAAGCACATCACACAGATGGGGAGGAGAGCATTAATCTCCCTTCCTGTTCTGACCAAGGCTTCCCGAGAGCATGAAGCAAACTCCTGGTCCCGACAAAAACCCCTTTGATTAATTTGCTGTGAATTCTGCTCATTTACATCCAGCAAAGTCTTTCAAGGGAGGATTTATAGTCACAGACCTTATCTGGCTTGGAGAGCTGCCAGGCCGATCTCTGCAGAAGGTGGCAAGGAATCTCGGAGAGTCACAAACCAATTAATTATCTCCTGCAAACTCCACTCCCCCTTTGCTCTTCTTTTATTTCCTCTGGGAGGGGCCCTTCACCGTCCACCTGTGGCCTTACTCCCAAGTCGACCTCTGTTCTTTAGCTCTTCCCTTCCTCTGGCAACACTGGGAACAGGCTCCAGCTGTTCTTCTGCCTCACTGATGTCTGTCTCTGAAGGCAGCTGATAACTGTCAGACGGCTCTGTCCCTCTGTCTGCCTCCGACACAGAGCCCTCATCAGAGCCTTCCTCAGACTCCAGGACTGGCCCATCATCCTCCCCAGCCTCCTCACTGTCCGAATCTGCTGCCAAGTCCTCTGGAATAAGAATGAAATAAACTTTCTATATCATTGATGCCGGCGGGTTTTTTAAAGGAATGTGAAAAACACAAATGCTAATTGTCTCCCATCTCCCTCTTCCTCCTCTCTTGTTTCCCAACATCGACTCTCTCTAGACTATTTTGAGAATAGTCGTACTTGGTATATGGGACTATATTGAAAACAAAATTGAGGTAAGTCCAAAGTAACGGAATCTTTTTTTGATCCGTCCCTCTTGGTATGCATCGCTTACGTTTCTGCTACTCATTGTCAGCAACCAGGTTAAAGTCAAAATTCAAGGTGGGATATTCTGCCCCAAACTGTAGCTCCTTTGCACAGAACCTGCCAAACTGTAGCTGATTCTTGACTTACGACCACATTTGAGCCCAAAATTTGTGTTGCTAAGCAAGACGTGCAAATGCAATATGGGGGAAATTGTGGATTATGGATCCAAAGAAGGGGAAGGATTGGATTAACCCAAGCAATAATGGCAGGCATAAGAAACCAGGATCCAGGATAGAGTTCAAAAGTACTACAAGTTTTATTTCCTGTTATTTATACACAAGAATTCGATCTACTCAGAGGGAAATTGGCACTAGAGAAGAGTCAACGGAAATTCACAGAGAGTGGGACTTAGGCGCCTTTGTGGCTGCATAACGATTCCAAACTGATGACTCATTTGACTCCACCTTCAGGCTCCATCTGGTTTTCTCCTAAAGATAACGCGCATTCAGAAATAATGCCTATGTGATTCCGATGACATCCTTTTCCCATTAGGTATTTGATGGTGCTGTGATCATCTTATCATTGGCTCCCATGGTAGCCTCTACAGTGGCTAACGGGCCCAGCAGCCCATGGGATGCTATTAGCCTCATTATTACCCTGAGAATTTGGAGAGTCAAGCGGATTATTGATGGTAAGTCAACAGTGAATTATTGTTTTTCCTTCTTTTTTTCCCCTCACTTGGTTGTGCGCTGCCCGGAATCACCTGTTTTGGTGGAGAGGAGTATAAATTTGAAAAATTAACCAATAAAAATAAGCCATTCCTTCCTTAAATGGATAAAATCTGTTTTAGGCTAAATGTGAGTGGAAAACAGTTGACCCTCGCTGAGAAGATAAACAAATTCCCAGTGTATTTAAAGTCACATGTAATTGTCTGGGCAATTAGATTTAACAACAACAACAACAATTTTTTCCCCCACAGTTGCTCAACTTCAATTTGCAAGTCCCGGTACTTTGTGATTTTTTCTTGCTGTTTATCTTCAATTCGTGCATCTCCGGGTATTGCAGTGTGCAATTGCAATACTGGCCACTGTGATACAATTCTGTTGTTGCGATAATAATAATAATAGAAAAAAGTATGGTTCATTGACATTGCAATTCCTGGAGATGCACGAATTGAAGATAAACAGCAAGAAAAAATCGCAAAGTACCAGGACTTGCAAATTGAAGTTGAGCGACTGTGGAAAAAGAAATTGTGTGTTGTCCCAATTGTAATTGGACCCCTTGGAGCAATACCCAGAGGGCTACCTCGCTATTTGGAAATTTTAGATTTATCAGACTTGAACATTCTGATTCTACAAAAAAAACCACCCTACTTGGAACAGCTTATATCCTCCGACGTTACCTTAACAGTTCCTAGGTCCTTGGTTAGGACTCGAGCTGTTGAGCTACCAACCAGCCCCAAAGGCTGTGAATCTCACCAAAGATTAACCACATAATAATAATTATTATCTGCATCAGAATGTGGAGCTAGGAAAAAGAAAAAGCTGCCAACCAGTTCAATGCTTGGCAACTTCTTTTAAAGAAACTCCATGTGAAAATCCACCGTTGATCCATTAGAGCAATATTTCTCAACCTTGGCCATGTTAAGATGCGTGGACTTCAACTCCCAAAATTCTCCAGCTGGGGAATTCTGGGAGTTGAAGCCCACGCATCTTAACATGGCCAAGGTTGAGAAATATTACATTAGATAATTAGAGTAGAACAGGTGATCTTGACTGAGCAAATCTTGTTTCTATTTTCCTAAGTGATCCCCCCCCTCCAGCTGTCTTTCTTTTAAAACCTCTAAAGCAGATTTGAGAAGATCTGAGAATAGGTGATTTTCACAAGCGGAGAGAATCTTATCTTAAAGTTGGTTGTTCGGGATTATCCCCCCCTTCTAATTGCACCCCAGTTCTTTAAATAATCTAACTTGTCAAGGGGCGCATCGTAACCCCTTCCGTTTTCAGTAGCCATTGTGGTAGCTGATGAGTAGTGCAGAACAGCCTTCCACCTGGTGTGAAATATACTATTTGTACGGTTGTGATTCGTAGCCTACGTCCTGCCGGTTAAAGTGGAAATGGAGATGGTGATTCAGCAGTACGAAAAAGCCAAGGTTATTCAGGACGAGCAGCTGGAAAGACTGACCCACATCTGCCAAGAACAGGGGGTAAGTCACACACAATCCTATTGTCATGCCAGCATCCAAAGGTTTTCTTTCTTGAATTTTGGTTCGGCTTAAAACCAATCAGGCAGGGAGGCATGCTTGTTTCCGTTGATAAACCAAACTCCATGAAATAATTATATCCAGTCGGATCACTGTGAGTTCAGAGTGTAAAAAAGAAAATCAGTTTGACAAGGACGGATAAACATTACTAAAAAGGTATGTGCTAGTCGTTCCTGACTCTAGAGGGCGGTGCTCATCTCCGTTTCAAAGCCGAAGAGCCAGCGCTGTCCGAAGTCATCTCCGTGTTCATGTGGCCGGCATGACTCAACGCCGAAGGCGCACGGAATGCTGTTCCCTTCCCACCAAAGGTGGCTCCTATTTTTCTACTTGCATTTTTTACATGCTTTCAAACTGCTAGGTTGGCAGAAGCTGGGACAAGTCACGGGAGCTCACTCCATTACGCGGCGCTAGGGATTCGAACCACCGACCTTTCTGATCGACAAGCTCAGCACCTTAGCCACTGAGCCACCCTGACCTATAATAAAAAGGACAGAAATTGGGTTGGTCCCATCAGGCACCGCCTAGCGGTGTTTAGAGCTACACAAAGTCTTTCAGTAGTAGTAGCAGTTAGACTTATATACCGCTTCATAGGGCTTTCAGCCCTCTCTAAGCGGTTTACAGAGTCAGCATATTGCCCCCAACAACAATCCGGGTCCTCATTTCACCCACCTCGGAAGGATGGAAGGCTGAGTCAACCTTGAGCCGGTGAGATTAGAACCGCTGAACTGCAGATAACAGTCAGCTGAAGTGGCCTGCAGTATTGTACCCTAACCACTGCGCCACCTCGGCTCATTTCAGTCTTTCTTCCTGACTGCGGTAGTCCTAAACTGGATCATTAATGGAGGATACGTAGAATTCCTTAAATTTAAAGAAACCGTGGATCCTGACCTTTTACTCTGCACATTTCTACGTTAGCCAGTGCTCCATGCTCGACTGCCAGGCTGCGCTTATGCCTTTTGGCCACAGGGTGGCAGCAAAGGCACTCATTTCATTTTCCTAGGTCAATCTGGCTACTAATGCAATTCTGGATGCTAATTTGACTTTTCCTCTCTAAATAATTACTTGCGAATTGTGGGGTGGGGTCGTCTTGCATCCTCTGAAAGAGCCCAACTTGTCTGAACATTAAGCCTTCCTGGATGAAAGGGTTTATCTGATAGATTTAAATTATTTTTTTCCCCACCACCTGAACACATTTTCTCCCCTTTTCTTCACTGGCAAGTTATTTTGGACAGTATTAGGCTGTTTCTGGGTGCTTTGGGGGAACTATTATAAATTGAGGGCCATCCTCTGATGTAAATACAGCATTTTTATTCTGCTTGTTGTCTTTCGAACTCTCATGGTTTTTTTTTTCATGCCTCCCAAAATTGCATTTCTAGTTGATCGTACCAAAACGTTGAATTTAGAAAAGCAGGGTACTGTTTCATATCCACTGCTTCCTTTCACTTATTTCATATTCCTAGCCATGGATACACCTCCGCTTATTAAATGTCATGGGATCATTTTCCCAGGAAAGGCAAAACACCACATAATGGATCTCTCAGGGGATCACATATCCCACTTTCTACCTCGACTGATTTTTGCTGAAAGAAATGTTGAGACTTAGGGAACCTGCCTTTGTTCTAGAGGTCAGATAGCAGTTTCTTATATCCTAACGGCCGTCCGGCTCTGCTACTTGTCCATCAATATAATGCCTGATTTTTGGAGCCCGGATGGTTTTTGGGCCCCCCGAAATTCGCCCAAGAAATGGTTCCCCTTGCAGTCAAATTTGGCTGAATGAAACTCTTTAACTACCTCAAAAGAACCAGCAGTGGCTTCTGATATTGAGGCTTGTTTGACCTTGAGGCTAAAAAAAAAACCCCCAACCAACCACAGTAGCAGCAAAACTGCTATAAGTTGGAAACCGCAGCTATCTATTACAAGTACATATTGCCATGGCTAGTCTAGAAGTAGCAGGAAATTTAGATGTATAATTGTATATGTATTTATAGCTAGAGAAAGTGTGACCAGTTTTTGGAGCAAGCATAATATTGCTGCATTCATGCCAGTTTTCACAACCTGTTGTGGCCCGCCAGTGGAGCTGGCAGTAGATTCGGAGAGTGAGGAGGTTGGAGAGGAACCTGGGCCAGTCCTGGAGTCTGGAGAAGGCTCTGATGAGGGCTCTGTGTCGGAAGCAGAGAGGGGGCCAGGGCCATCTGACAGTTACCAGTTGCCTTCAGAGTCAGACATCAGTGAGGCAGAAGAACAGCTGGAGCCTGTTCCCAGTGTGCGCATGCGCAGAGTGGCCAGACGAAGGGAACAGCTAAAGAACAGGGGTCGACTTGGGAGTAAAGCCACAGGGGGACGATTAATGGTCCCTCCCAGAGGAAATAAAAGCGGAGCGAAAGGGGAGTGGAGTTTGCAGGAGACCATTAGTTCGCTTCATTGGTTCGGGACTCTCCGAGACTCCTTGCCAAGTTCTGCAGAGATCGGCCTGGCAGCTCTCCAAGCCAGATAAGGTCTGTGACTGTAAATCCTCCCTTAAAAGACTTTGCTGGATGTGAATGAGCAGAATTCACAGCAAATTAAATCATCTTTCTCTCTCTCTCTCTCTCTCTCTCTCTCTCTCTCTTTCTCTGCTCTCTTTCTCTCTCTTCTCTCCTCTCTTTCTCTCCTCCCCCCCTCTCTCTCTCCTTTCTCTCTCTCTCCTCTCTCTCTCTCCTCTCTCTCTCCTTCTCTCCTTTCTCTCTCTCTTTCTCTCCTCTCTCTCTCTCCTCTCTCTTTCTCTTCTCTCTTTCTTTCTGACTCTATCTCTCTCCTTTGTCTCTCCTCTCTTTCTCTCCTCTCTCTCTCTCTGGCTTCAGTTCGAAATCCGACAGCTGCGGGCACATCTGGCCCAGCAAGACCTGGACCTGGCAGCTGAGAGGGAGGCAGCTTTGCAGGTGCCTCACATGCTGAAGAAACAGACAGGCAACCGATACAAAGTGGTGGCCACCGGAGGCGATTCTGATGACGAAACCACCGAGAACATCACGGAGTTGCGTCCGGCTCGGGGTAAGCGGCCGAGAGTCCCTTGTTACGTCTTCCTTCCCACTCCCCCCCCCTTAGTGGAGAACGTTTAAGCTGGGGTGTTCTTGTTAAGTAGTATCTGATGTGTGTAGATTTCCTCCGGTTGTAGAAAGAAGCGACAGAGAGGATCTTAGGACCAGGACAAGACGCAGGAGCTGCATTTTTTAAGAAGTGGGCTTGCGCCCTTAGTAGTTTTCATCCCAGGTAGGAATCTTGGATTCCAAATTTAGTAGGACACTGTTAATAGCAATAGCAGTTTGACTTATATACCGCTTCATAGGGCTTTCAGCCCTCTAAGCGGTTTACAGAGTCAGCATATCGCCCCCACAGTCTGGGTCCTCATTTCACCCACCTCGGAAGGATGGAAGGCTGAGTCAACCCTGAGCCGGTGAGATTTGAACCACCGAACTGCAGATAACAGTCAGCTGAAGTGATCTGCAGTACTGCACCCTAACCACTGCGCCTCCTCGGCTCTAGATAGATAGATAGATAGATAGATAGATAGATAGATAGATAGATAGATAGATAGATAGATAGATAGATAGATAGATAGATAGATAGATAGATAGATAGATAGATAAGATATATATATAGATGGATGGATGGATGGATGGATGGATGGATGGATGGATAGATAGATAGATAGATAGATAGATAGATAGATAGATAGATAGATAGATAGATAGATAGATAGATAGATGATAGATAGATAGATAGATAGCAATAGCAATAGCAATAGCAGTTCGACTTATATACCGCTTCATAGGGCTTTCAGCCCTCTCTAAGCGGTTTACAGAGTCAGCATATCGCCCCCACAGTCTGGGTCCTCATTTCACCCACCTCGGAAGGATGGAAGGCTGAGTCGACCTTGAGCCGGTGAGATTTGAACCGCTGAACTGCAGATCACAGTCAGCTAAAGTGGCCTGCAGTACTGCACCCTAACCACTGCGCCACCTCGGCTCTTGTTATGTTGACGGGTAGCTTTCCAAAGTGGGTGTTGCATCCCAGTTCCATTCATCTACTTCTTCTTTCGCCTCTGAGTACATGAACATAACTTTATCATTTATGCATGCGTTCCTTGAGGGTTACATTAGGAGGGGAAGAGAATAGCGCAGACCTCTTAAGTAGGGTTGAAGTCCCTGGGCTTGGCAAGGCCCGTCTTAAACTTGGATGCTTCCTAGGGTGTGTTTCTAGGTAGCTACAGGCACAGAGCGCTTCGGCTGGCTCATACATAAAACATGACGCTTCCGACAGGCAAATAAATCGTTCCTGAACGTGGTACTTAAACATCCTTACAATTCACAATTGCCTGCTTGGAAAGGAAGATGGACTAAAATCAATTAGGATTTTGTTCAGAAGGGGCTTTGTGTTTGAGAGAAAGGAAGTTAGGTTGCGGCCTGGCAGCGTGCAGAAAAATGAGAATTTTGCCTTTCCTTCTAGCTCAGGGATGGCGAATCCTTTTGGCACTGAAACCGGGAAGTGTGGCGCGCATCAGGTTCCCGGAAGCTGGGAGACCAGCTGGCTGGTGCTTAAGCGCATGCTGGCTACATGGCCTTCAGGTTTCCTTCACGTGCGCCAGGCAGATGGTCTTTGCACGTGCTGGGAATCCAAAGACCTTCTGGTCTTCGGGTTTTGGGGCTCCCAGCAAGGGAAGATGAGGAAGAGCAGCTGGCGATGGCTTGGGCACCCATCGAGAATGCTCTGTGCGCCACCTCTGGCACATGAGCCATAGGTTTGCCCTCACGGTTCTAGCTGGCCCAAAGCCCTTGCATTACAATCACAATTGAGCAACGTAAACACAAGTTTATGTGGCTGAGGGAAACATTTATGAAGTGAGTTTTGCCCCGTTTAGTGACTTTCCTTGCCACCAAGTGAATCATTGCGTTGGTGAAGTTAGTAACGTGGTCGTTAAGCGAATCTGCCTTCCCCATCGACTTTGCTCGGCCGAAGGTCACATGAGATGATCACGTGAAACACCCCCCCCCTCTCCCAGGACGTTACAACCATCATAAATATGAACCAAGAGGAGGAAAGCCTCCGGAGCCTGGGGAGGGCAAACCCCACCCACCCCGCCGTGGTGCAGAAAGCTGGCTAGGCCACGCCCACCATGGCCACGCCCACCCAGCAACCAGGCAGCGAACCCCTTGCGGGAACTTTTGAAGCCCGGGCCTATGGTCATATGTCATGGCTGTGGGTCGATAGTAGTAAGTGCTGACGAGCAGAGAGATAAAATAGGTTATTTCTTGGATGATTCGGTACGGGGCTCCGGAGGGCCCGCTCTCCTTACCGCTGTTTGGGCCGATCGGGGTATTTGTCGATGTGCACGGAGCCTGCATGGCATTCCGCCAAGCAGCTGCAATAGCAATAGCAATAGCAGTTAGACTTATATACCGCTTCATAGGGCTTTCAGCCCTCTCTAAGCGGTTTACAGAGTCAGCATATCGCCCCCAACAATCTGGGTCCTCATTTCACCCACCTCGGAAGGATGGAAGGCTGAGTCAACCCTGAGCCGGTGAGATTTGAACAGCCGAACTGCAGATAGCAGTCAGCTGAAGTAGCCTGCAGTGCTGCATTTAACCACTGCGCCACGTCATGGGTGGTGGGTACACATGCGTGCATGCAGCAATGATGGGTTCCAGATTCTGTTCTGACCGGTACGGTTGGAACAGGCCTGGCGGCGTCCACATGGATGTGTGCAGCGTGCATGCACATGCGCGCAGTGCACACATGCGTCTTAGCGCCTCCGCGGTGCTCCAGCTGCTCTGCGGAGTGTCGCGCAGGCACTATCTGCGCTGTACACAGAGGCGCCGAAGACTTAAAAGACCGGTAAGGAGCTCGGGCAGGCGGAACAGTATCCGGGACTCCGGGCAGGCTCCGTTACGCCCGTACCGGGGTGTACCGCCTGCAACCCACCACTGGCGTTCACGTGGCTGGCAGCCGGCCTCGTTGCATGGTACCAGTTGCGACAGGATCCAGAAACCACCACTGTTCTGAGTCCTTCCGAAATCTTCTCACCTGAAGATCTTTCCGTCCAGGTTCAAACAATGGGCTTTTAGTGAGCGAGCCCTACCTAATTCCGGAGAAAGGGGATACTCCCTAGCCACCCACCCACCCCGATGTCACTTCTATTTCCCCGACTCGTAAAGAACAATGCGAACATTCACCGTTGAGCTATTTGAACCGTGAAGAGTTGCAAACCTACCCGAGAAAGATTAGACGTTGCTGATCTTCAGCCCCCCCCTTTCCCTTTATCCCCTGTGCCGCGGCATTTTTTACGGCGAGGCTGGCGAGTTAAAGCTCCACCGAGAATCGGCGCGGGTTTGGCTGCCTCCCCCCCCGTGTCATGCGCATCGAGGCCTCTTGGGAGCCACATTTGAGAGCTCCCACAGGCGCTGAGCATCCTGCAAACCCTTAGAACATTTCCCCCTAAAGAGCTATGAAACGCAGGAAATGATGTTCTGGCAGGTGGTAGGAGCGTATCGGTTTTAAAATCCTTGTATTAAAAAAAAAATATGGCATCAGTTTCTGATAATAGTCTGGTTTTCTCTGGTCTCATTTTTCTGGAGAAAAGGCAGATGAACCTTAGGCATTTTTTAAAAAGGGGGTTTTCTTTTGTTTCCAGTCTGCCAGTTGTATTTTAAATGATGTAGGTCAATGTTTCTCAACCATAGGAACTTAAAAGATGTGTGGATTTCAACTCCCAGAATTCCCCAGCCAGCAGGCTGGGGAATTCTGGGAGTTGAAGTCCACATATCTTTTAAGTACCTATGGTTGAGAAACATCGACTTATGGTTGAGAAACACCAATCTAGGTGGTTAATGATCCATGATTCATTAAGGTTGCCAAGCTAATTAACATTTAGGAATTATATTTATATATTTTATCCTTTTGTTAACTCTTAAGAATGACTAAGAAGAAGATCCGCCTTCCATCCCAATCATATATTGGTGCCTAGTTTCCCCCGTTTTTGTCAATTTTAATGTTTTTATTCCTCTTTTTAGGATGTTATGATAAGACGCCCACAGTTATTGAATAAGTGAGATGGGCAGCGTATAAATGTAATGAATAAATTGGATAAGCAAGTCCCTCCATATATTGCAAGCAGGATCATTTCCAGGTGTTTAGTTGATTTATCTCCTCTATTCTTTCCTCTACTTCTTCTTTATATTTTAGAATAGTTTTATATTTTAGAATAGAATAGAATAGAATAACAGTTGGAAGGGACCTTGGAGGTCTTCTAGTCCAACCCCCTGCTTAGGCAGGAAACCCTACACCACTTCAGACAAAGGGTTATCCAATCATAGTGACCATTCAAAGTTACCATCACACTGAAAAAAAGTGACTAAGGACCATTTTTTTACACTTTTTACGACGATTGCCACATCCCCATATCACGTGATCAAAATTCAGACGCTTGGAAACTGACTGGTACCTTTGACAGTTGCAGTGTCCCGGAGTTATATGATCCCCTTTCGCTTGACAGTGGTGCCACTGAATTAACTTAGCAACTGTGCCAAGGAAGGATGTAAGACAGGGCAAACTCCACTGCACAAATGTCTCGCTTAGCGTCGGGCTCCATTGTGGTCATAGGTCGAGGACTACCTGGATGAAGGCTCAAAGGAGGCCCCCGTCAGTGTCTCGACCCTCTGCCCGCCTGCCTGCAACCAGACTAACAGATTCAATATGGCAACCGTTAGCTTGGCTGCTGTAAAAAAACCGGCTTTAAATCTTAGGGAAAAAGCTTTTTGCCTTTATGGAGTACTAATGGCTCCCGAACCTCTTAAAATTTCCTTTATGAGCCTTTCATCTCTTCCAATCACTTCTAAAACCTTCTCTTCTTTTTTTCAGCCCTTTTTAAAGACTTTGCAGAAATGTGCTCTTAACTTAAAGTCAGAGGGTGGTGGTGGGGTTTTTTTTTGGGGGTGGGTGGGAAATCTTTGCAAAGAGAATGGTCTTGAAATGGTGCTTAATATTTCAAAACGGCTTCCTCCCCCCCCCCCATTTCTTCTTCTAGAAAGGGAAAGGAGGGGGACAAGAGGCATGTGCGCCCCCCCCCCTAATTGTTCGAGATGCACAGAACTCTTTTTCTCTTTTTTCCCCTTCTTAATTCCTGCAGGCGGGAGCCCTTGTCTAGCCGTCCATTAAAAACAATTACGAGTCTTAAGGACTTCGGAGTGGGTGATTATTCGCTCGTCCCCCAGAGACATGGAGAGTTAGTTTATTAAATGAAATCCCAATAAGGAAGCCAACCTGGGAGGCAATAATGACATTAATGCTGTTTTTCATCCAAGGGACCCTTCTTTGTTCCCCAAACGCAAAATCTATATGGATAAAGTTTAAGACGAAGGGGGGGGGGGGGGACGGACAGTTGTTTCCCCAGGAAGCCAATGGATCTTTTTTTAAACAGGCTTAATCACAAATCAATCCTCCTCCTTCATATCAAAAGATTTGTCCAGATAATGCCACAACGATAAGAGAGGGTTTTTAAATTGACATGCCGGATAAATGATCCCAGAAGATGTAAAAATATTAGGGAAAGAAGCAAGAGAAGAAATGAATTATTTCAAAATAGCACTTGGGATCATCCTTTTTTTTTTTTTTTTGAGGGGGAGGGTAACCTTTGATTATTAGAGATATTTAATTGCTCCGAACTCACACAAGTAATCAATTGATTTAATGCACACGTGGGGGGAAATCTTCTTAAGGGGCCCTAGCCCCATATTTCCATTAATCTTCTGTTGCAGGAAGGGATTCCCTAAGTCGTCGTAATAAAAATCGGATTTATTTTTAAAAAAATCAAGCTTCTTATTCAGTAAACTAGTTTATTCCGAAGGTTTGTCTAACCAACGAGTAGTACAAACCTTATTTTTTTAACACCTTGCAGAGTTTTAATTGCAAGTGGCCAGGGTTAGGCTAGGAGAGGGAAAAAAGAGAGATTTCCTTCTTGCGCTAAGAAAAAAGATACAGCATGTTGCACCTCTGATGTTATTGTGAGGTCCAGTTAGACGAAGCTTTAATGAGAATAGACCAGATGTTTGATCCCACATTTTGATTTGTGGCTCCTCCTGATCGCTGGGAAAGAGTTTCCAAGTGGTAATACAGAAAATATCAAGGTGGTTATTCTGTAGGCGGCTGTGCGGTCCTTAGTACTCTCTCGAGTTTGTTTGTTTTCTTGGGGACATTTCACTACCCAACTAGGTAACTTCATCAGTGTTGGAAGGGAGTGAGTTTGCTCTCTTTCTATATACTAGTGGCCTCCTGTGTCATGTTGGTGGCGTTCTTGATAAGATCGCACAGGATGGGCCTTCTCCAGGTGCCATCAGCTAGACAATGTCGGCTGGCGGCGCCTCGGGGGGGAGGGCCTTCTCTGTAGCCGCTCCGACCCTATGGAACGAGCTACCCCCAGAGATCCGGACCCTACCCACTCTCATGGCCTTCCGAAAAGCTATCAAAACCTGGCTTTTCCGGCAGGCCTGGGGCTGTTGACCTCTCGACCGAGGTCCAGTCCCGATTAGACTGGGTGCATGATGTGCTTCTTTTAATCTGTTTTCTCTTGTCTGTTTTTAACCTTTTTCTTAAAATTTTATTTCCTGTAAGCCGCCCGGAGTCCTTCGGGATTGGGCGGCCTATAAATTTAATGAATAGAATAGAATAGAATAGAGTGGTTTGGAAGTTTGATTGTTTGATTTGATAGTTATCCCAGATTGGGATATTGTTTAATGCTTGATTGTTGGTCTGGTATTAATCCCTGCTTATCTATTGATTGTTAGGGAGGGCATATTTTGGGTTTTGTTTCCTTTTTGGTGTTTCGATTGTGTCTTTTGAATGGTGTGTAGATATTATTTACCTCTATGTGCAGAAAATGATATCAAAAAAAAGAACAAGGCTCTAGTTGCATAATTTTTCACTGCCATCTTGACTTTTCTGACCCCCACGGATACCTGCAACCAAAGCATACGTTTTACATAGCTGAGAAACTTGGGTTTATCTTTAAAAGCCTTTTCTGTACGGCTTCCTTGTCTTTCAAATTCAATCCTACCAAGTGAAAGCCAACTAAGAGTGTGGGGGGGGGGGAATAATTTGGTTTATTTATTATAATTTGGTTTATTTATTTATTTGGTTTATTTGGTTTATAACTTTTTTTTTGGGGGGGGAAATGGGAATCAGGAAACACAAATGCTTTTCAACCCCTAAACCAGTGGTGAAATTCAATTTTTTTTTACTACCATTTCTGTTGGGGGTGGCTTGGTGGGCGTGGCAGGGGAAGGCCACTGCAAAATCCCCATTCCCTCCCCGCTCCTGGGGGAAGGATATTGCAAAGTCTCAATTTGAGTCCCCTTCGGGGGAAAGGGGCAGCATATAAATATAATAAAATCAAATCAAGCATATAAATATAATAAAATCAATTTCCATCCCACTCTGGGACTAGCCAGATGTGGTGTTTGCCAGTTCTCCAAACTACTCGGTCTCCAGAACCTGCTGAATTTAACCCCTTGCCCTAAACTGAATCTTTTGCAAAGCAGATGAGGAAGCAAAATACCACTAAGGTGGAACGCTTTCTATCTGAACAAATGACCGACATTCACGGAGCATTAGAAGCATTTTCTGAGCTCCTGTGAAGTGTTTTTACGTGTCCAATAGCGGAAAGATTACACCTGTCACCTGCAGTTTGGGAGAGAGGCTGAATATTTCAGTTTAAAACTCCTCCGCATCAGAGGAAAATAACTTTCCTGCCAGAACATAAAGTACTCAGAACGTTGCTCATCCTTTATGGGAGACATGATTTGAACCTGAATTATTTACACTCGCTGAAACCGATCTTACCTGAGAACACGGAGCTGGCCTGGTTTTATTCCTCTCATTGCAGTGAACAGTTGTTTACCTGTGACACGTCCTTAAGGAACAGGGGCCCGATCCAGAGCTAACAGCCCTAACGTGTTCATTGCCCAGGTTGTTCTTTGGGTGAGAAAAACTGGAAATTGGGTCATTTTTCTTGTACCGAGGGAAGACAACGCTCATTTTCAGAAATTGTTTTAGCCAATTACAGCCGCACCTTCAACTGCTTTGAAACTCATCTAATTTGGTACTCAACACATTACGATGTGAAGATTTTGTCCCGGTACTCGTCGTTTGTTTGATAATGCTGCCTATTGTCCTCCCGAGATCCATTTTTTCTGGCAGAGGCACTGCGGACTGGTCCTTCGCTGTTTTCAGGGCCACCCTGCGGGCCAGATCTAAGCGCCATGCGGGGCAGGTTCTGGCCCACAGGTCTTGAGTTTGACACTCCCTGGTCTACATAATCACCAGGAGTGGAACTTGAGAAAGACATTAGAGATGATTAAACTGTAGGATTTGCTGCCATTGGGTGTAATGGGGAAAATCGTGGTTCTAAAAAAGATGCAGGCCACAGTTTCTCAACCTTGAGAACTTTAAGACGGGTGGACTTCAACTCCCAGAATTCTGGGAGTTGAAATCCACCCATCTTCAAACTGCCGAGGTTGAGAACGGTGGGTGCGTTAAGAACAGTTAAGAACACCTGTTGGGTGTGTACCGCCTTCCGAATTTCAGGCAGCATCCCTTAAATACCAGCTGTTTCAGGAACGACACTGGGAGGAGGGCTTTTTTAAGAGCCCCAAACACATCTGGTCGGCTGCTGCATGAGCCAGAATCACGGCGGAGGAGCTAAGCGTGTGCAGATGGCCCTTCCTTCTTCACTTTCCCAGCATTTTGGATCCATAGCACCTGCAGCGTGGCCTTGCATGGGGATACCGCCAGCGAGGGCTCCTCCTTGGCCACTCCTGTCACAACGGGTCACCAGCGGTGCATGCAGCCACATCTCCGTGGGGGTTTTTTTGTAGGAACCGGTGCATCATGTAGCTGACAAGTCTCGCAGCGTCCTCCTGACCCACGAGCTCGCCTTGAGCTGCACTGGGCCTCCTTTTTAAACTCAGTCATTAGCGGAGAAGCCGCCCTCGGACTCCGAAGGCATTTAAAGATCAGCAGAGGCCAAAAAAGCTTTTAAAAAGCCGGCAAAACAAGCAGGGCAGCCCTGCCCTCCCTTTTAATGTCAGGTTAGATTGCCGTCTCGAGAGCTCCGTTCGTTCAGGTACCAAGCACTCGGCAGTTTGAGGCTGGCGAGGGGAAACTTGTAACCCAGAAAACATCTGTTTCTTACGCCTACAAGCTGCAACGGGTGGGGAAGGAGGCTGGGCTGTAGCCACAGAGACCCGGGGAAAGGTGGGGGGGGGGGCTAAAGAGATTCCCACCGAAAGGATCCAGCAAGGGCTGACTTTCCCCTCTCTCCTGAAATGGGTATTTAAAAAAAAAAACACCCTTAAACATAAAAGAAAAGGAGATGCTTTTAAGGAATTCGGCACGCCATAAAGTGAGCAGATCGAGTTGCCTTTTCGAGCTGGGTGTTCCTGCCCACATGTGCCTTCTTACAGAATTATTTTTTACTACATCTAAACTCCCCCTTTTCTCTCCCCCCCCCCAAATCACGTGGGGCCACGACATTCATTGACTTCTGCCATTTCCATTGCAGATCATTTTAGTGTTTTTTCTCCATTTCTCCGGTATCAAAATAGGGGTGTATCAGGGGTGAAATCCAGCAGGTTCTAGAGAACCGGTAGCGGAAATTTTGAATAGTTCGGAGAACCGGCAAATGCCAACTCTGGCTGGCCCCAGAGTGGGGAGGGAATGGAGATTTTGCAGTATCCTTCCCCTGGAGTGGGGAGGGAATAGGGATTTTGCAGTATCCTTCCCCTGGAGTGGGGAGGGAATAGGGATTTTACAGTATCCTTCTCCTGGAGGGAAGAGGGAATGGAGATTTTGCAGTATCCTTCTCCTGGAGTGGGGAGGGAATGGGGATTTTGCAGTATCCTTCCCCTGGAGTGGGGAGGGAATGGAGATTTTGCAGTATCCTTCACCTGGAGTGGGGAAGGAATGGGGATTTTGCAGTATCCTTTTCCTGGAGTGGGGAGGGAATAGGGATTTTGCAGTATCCTTTCCCTGGAGTGGGGAGGGAATGGAGATTTTGCAGTATCCTTCCCCTGGAGTGGGGAGGAAATGGAGATTTTACAGTATCCTTCCCCTGGAGTGGGAAGGGAATGGAGATTTTGCAGTATCCTTCCCCTGGAGTGGGAAGGGAATGGGGATTTTACAGTATCCTTCCCCTGGAGTGGGAAGGGAATGGAGATTTTACAGTATCCTTCCCCTGGAGTGGGAAGGGAATGGGGATTTTGCGGTATCCTTCCCCTGGAGTGGGGAGGGAATGGAGATTTTACAGTATCCTTTTCCTGGAGTGGGGAGGGAATAGGGATTTTGCAGTATCCTTCCCCTGGAGTGGGGAGGAAATGGAGATTTTACAGTATCCTTCCCCTGGAGTGGGAAGGGAATGGAGATTTTACAGTATCCTTTTCCTGGAGTGGGGAGGGAATAGGGATTTTGCAGTATCCTTTCCCTGGAGTGGGGAGGGAATGGAGATTTTGCAGTATCCTTCCCCTGGAGTGGGGAGGAAATGGAGATTTTACAGTATCCTTCCCCCTGGAGTGGGAAGGGAATGGGGATTTTACAGTATCCTTTTCCTGGAGTGGGGAGGGAATAGGGATTTTGCAGTATCCTTTCCCTGGAGTGGGGAGGGAATGGGGATTTTGCAGTATCCTTCCCCCTGGAGTGGGGAGGGAATGGGGATTTTGCAGTATCCTTCCCCCTGGAGTGGGAAGGGAATGGGGATTTTGCGGTATCCTTCACCTGGAGTGGGAAGGGAATGGGGATTTTGCAGTATCCTTCCCCTGGAGTGGGAAGGGAATGGGGATTTTGCGGTATTCTTCCCCTGGAGTGGGGAGGAAATGGAGATTTTGCGGTATCCTTCCCCTGGAGTGGGAATTGAAAGGGGATTTTGCAGTATCCTTCCCCTGGAGTGGGAAGGGAATGGAGATTTTGCGGTATCCTTCCCCTGGAGTGGGAATTGAAAGGGGATTTTGCAGTATCCTTCACCTGGCACGCCCACAGAACAGATAGTAAAAAAATTTGAATTTCACCACTGGAGTGTATGTGGGGTTTTTTAAAACCGAAATCTGGAGCGCCATTGCTTCATCTTCTCTCCCCTGTGTTCTGCCAAGCGGCTAGCATTTATGTCTTCAGTATGCATGGGTTGCTCTCCTACCAGAACTTTTGTGAAGGAGGCATTTATAAAAGCATGGAGGGGGAAAAAAATCAAGGATTTACCCCTCTTAGCAAATTACATTATTGTGTCATCTGGCAAGAGTGAGAGGGGACAGTCTATCAGAAGTCGAGGCCATCCAGGGTCACCTTGCTGGGGAGACGGGTGGCATAAAAATGTAATTAATCAATTAATAGGGGCCCTCCTTGTAAGTAGTTTACTAAGCTTTATTCCTTACTCCAAACTAAGAAGGGATTCAGGGCTGGGATTCAGCCATTTTGGACCGGTTCGGGTGAACTGGATGTTAATTTTACATCTTGTTTGCCGAACTGGTAGTTTGAAGGACTGGCTGGCCATGCCCGCTCCTCCCCTTCCTGGAGTCTCCACACGGCCCATTTTGGATGCCAGGTAAGTGCAGAGCCTGCACAGAGGCTTGGGGGGGGGGGAAACGGGCAGGGGGAGGCAGTTTTCGCCCTCCTGGAGGCTCGAAGAAAACATCCGCAGCCTGGGGAAGGCGAAAACACACCCCTCGCAGCCATGGTGCAGGAGACTGAGTAGGCCACGCCCACCCAGCAACCAGGTAGAGAACCGGTTGCTAAAATCTTTGAATCCCACCCTTGGATGGATTTCTCCTTTACTGGCCCCAAAATACACAGTGAAATAAGTACGACGAAAAAACATGGGAGACTTACACCGTGTGAATTGCTTGCACTTTTGAAGGAAGCTTTAAGTAAGGGAGTTTTCTTAAGTGTGTATCTGTCTTGAGCATGTGAAAAAAAGAGTTCTGGACACTCTCAAAAGGTAGCAGGAGCTTTTGAGACCCTCAAGTGTCCATCAGTGTTATAGTTGGATACATGAGCTGTGAACATTTTTTTATAACAGGCATTTTACAACATTCTGTGTGTGTTTGTGTGTTTGTATTTAAAATAGCTTCATACACTTTCAGAAAACACATCTTCCCCCCCATCCTCTTACAAACTTTGAATATAAAATAGGATACTGATTGAGAAGCTTCTGAACTCTGGAACTAGGGAACCCTAATCTTGCAAATCTTGACCCACTCTATGGTTGGGTGTTTCCCAATGATTCCCGTTTTGCCTTTCCAGAGACTGTGGTGAAAGACGACATGAACAACTACATCAGTCAATACTACAACGAACCCAGCAGTGGTAAGCTTGGATTTTGAGACTTAAAGAGGCGCCTTCTTTAAGAAGAGGGCCTTCCCCATAAGCGGCCCCTTCTTAGCTCCCTCGTGAATTCCAGGAAGGGCGGCCCTTCTGTCCCAGGTCAAACTTCTTCCTCCGTATGGAACAGAATAGAATATGGAAAGAGTAGAATGGAATAGGAATAGAATAGAGAATATGGAATGGAGTAGAATAGAATAGAATTAGAATAGAGAATGAATTAAAATAGAATAGAATATGGAAAGAATGGAATAGGAATAGAATTAGAATAGAGAATATGGAATGGAATAGGATAGAATTAAGAATGAATTAAAATAAAACAGAATAGAATATGGAAAGAATAGAATGGAATGGAATAGGAATAGAATAGAGAATATGGAATGGAATAGAATTAGTATAGAATAGAGAATGAATTAAAATAGAATAAAATATGGAAAGAATGGAATGGACTAGGAATAGGAATATAATTAGAATAGAGAAAATGGAATAGAATAGAATATGAATTAAAATAGAATAGAATTAAGAATAAGGAATGGGGTGGGATTGAATAGAATGGAATGGAGAAGAGCATAATGAAATGAAGAATATAATATAATAGAAGGAATAATGGAATGGAAAAAAGTAGAGAATAATAAAATGAAGAATAGAATAGAATAGAATAATGGAATGGCGGAGAGAATAGAACAATAAAATGAAGAATAGAACAGAACAGAATTCTTAATTGGCCAAGTGTGATTGGACACACAAGGAATTTGTCTTTGGTGCAGATGCTCTCAGGACACATAAAAAGACAAGATACGTTCATCAAGAATCCTAAAATACAGCATGGTAGTCATAGGTTTACCCCCAACAACTCGGCTCCTCAATTGTCCTCAAACGATGCTCATCCTCCAGCTGTATTTCCCTGTTTTGCCTCTTTCAAACCCTTTTCCAGACAAAGCTCAGGGCTTCTGATAGCGAGAAAGGCATCCTCTGACTCTTAAGCTCTCGCGTCCTCTAACCTTTGACCTCTTCCCACACAGACAGCGGTGTGCCTGAAGGGGCCTTCTGCGTCATCACAACAGCGGCCATCGACGTCCACCAGCCCAACGTCTCCTCCGACCTCTTCATGGTGGAAATGCCGATGAAGATGATGGAGAGCAACGGGATCTCCACGAGCGCCGCATCAGGCAGCGCCTCCAGGTCCACGGACAGCTCAGTCACCCGAACGCAGAGCGACAGCAGCCAGACCTTTGGCTCTTCCACGGACTGCAGCACGACGCGGGAGGAGTCCTCCGAGTACTGCCCCTTAAAGCGGCCCTGCCAGGCAGGCCAAGGCGCTCAGGTCAGCTCCTCTTCGCCCCATCGCAGGGTCCATAACGCCGTCGTCCAGGAACTGTTGTCCTCCTTATCGGAGGACTCCTGCTTAACCCAAAAGGGTCTGGACCCCGTGAACCTTAAACTGCCAAGCCCAGCGGGGTCGGCCACCGCCAGCCCTGAACTGGAGCGCCGCGTCAATATTTACAACAAAAAGAACCAAGAAAACTTTGGAGTCTTTCAGAAAAAGCCGGTCATCCACTTCCAGCAGAAGACACAGGTGATCGACAAGTACATGTCATTGGAATCCCAATAGCCAAGGTTCAGCAGCATCCCGGATTCCTAGTCTTCGGTTGAGTCGCGCGGTTCAGACGGCTGGGTGGTTCGCCAGGGGTGTGGGGGCAACATCCTTAAAGCTTTAAAACGGGGGGGACCCCGGAACCATTCCGGGGTGGGTGTTTCATGTGGATTGGAAATTGTTTTTTTCAAAAATGCATGAGTTACGAGAGCCAGCACGAAAAATAAGAAATCGACAAATTCTGTCACCTGGAGTCTTTTGGGTGGGGGGGTCGCCCTCAAGGGAGAGTTGGGGGGGGGGAAGGGAGGTGAACGCAGTTCAAACAATGACCTCAAAAGATGTATAGATTCTTAAGGTGTGGGGGATTTGTTTTGTAAGCCAAGCGAACACAAATCCTATCCTTTTTACTGAACTTTGGACAATCTTCTATAAAGACTCACCTCGTTCCTCCTGACGATTTCTTACGACGTCCCCTTTGTAATGTGACCAATTATGAATCCATTTGTATTGACAGTTATTTTTGATCTTCCTGGGGAGGGGAAAAAAAACCCACCCCCCGCCCTGTTTTTCAAGAAGTACTTTGAATGATGCCGCTCAAAGACATCTTTAAATACTTTAAAAAGAATTTTAAAGTAAGTGTTCTCTTATTTTTAGCATGAACTTTGGGGGAAGAAATATTTTGGAGAAAAAAAAAACAATTATTATTATTGCCTCTGGGGGTAAACAGAACAAAAATGGGCATTTTGCAAATACAATTTTAATTAAAATATTTTTTTTATTAAAAAAAAATATTCTAAATCAGTGTTTTGATTTTTATTACCCCTAGCTGGAAGAGCTGACCATATAGCAGCTTTTGCTTAAAAGGTTTTTTTTTAAAAAAAGAAAAATATCTTAAACACGAAACTTTTAATTTATAATTGATTTTCCAACTCTGTTATTAAGTCAACATTGACTCTTTAACGACCACACTTTAGAATAATGTAAGGAATTCCCACAGCCTGATATAATACAAAATACGGCAGATGTATATGTTTATTAGAGAATTAGAAAAAGAGTTCGGGAAGTAACGAAGCCAAATGGAAAAGGCAAAAATTGATGTATTTGCAAGATCGTCATCGGCCATTCTTTTTTTGGCAATTTTTACATTTCTAGTTTTGATAAAACATAATTTAAACGGCTTAAAAATAATTTCCCTCTGTAGGAAGAAATACTCATTCCTTCCCTAACATGGAATACCTTTCATTTTTTTAATATTGCCGTCAATTCGGGAACAACCTGGAAGCAACAGAAAATGACAAGCTTACCATCAGCCGAATAACAATAGGCAAATAGACATTTATCCAATCTTTAATCAATGTAAAAGCGATGCTTATTTATCCATACTGGAAGCAACTAAATATCTGAATTCACTTTTTTTTTAAAAATCATACTGGCAAAACGTACAAAGGGTTCCACCACAAAACCGCGGTAGACAAAATCGCGGTCGACGAAAGCGCGTATGTGACGTCATCACAGCGCGACGGAAAAGATCAAAAAATGTAAAAATAAAGCGAAAACCTTACCCTAACCCCCCCAAACCTAACCCTAAACCTAACCCTTAACCTAACCCTAAACCTAACCCTTAACCTAACGAAAAACCTAACGCTAACCCTTAACCTAACGCTAAACGTAACGCTAACGCTCTAAACCTAACCCTAACCCTTAACCTAACCCTAACCCTAACCCTTACCTTTATGTGAATCGGCTTGCTGTAATTTAATTTTTATTTCAATTTTTCGATCTTTTTTGTCGCACTGTGATGACATCACATACGCGCTTTCGTCGACCGCACTTTTGTGGAATGCGGTTTTGACGGGTCACGCGTACAAAGTGTGTAAACCTGGACTGCCAATCAAGTAACACACTGATATATTTCAGTTTCTGGAGTTCATTGTTTGGACCACAGGAAGCTATTAAGAGACAAAAGATTTTAACTTTTGGAAGCAGTCAACTGGAGGGGAAAAAGCCACTATTGGTGAAAATTGGTGCCAAGGAACGGCCCCTTAATGGTGGAATTTCCAAAGCCAAGCACCCGGGTTAGCTTAGGTGATTCCTTGTTGTTATCCAAAGAGCGTCAGAGGATGAGAACAGGTGGGGCATATTCCTTACTGGTATTACACCTTGTGTAAAATATCCATTACCTTTCTCTTCCCAGACACCCGTCAGAATGCCCACGCTTGGAGAGAGCCCAGCTGAACTCACCATCTGATGAATATAGCCTCTCAATTATTGAAGAGGGCTGCATTTCCATTAAGTGGAAATAATGCGGTCGTACAAAATTTATTAAGGAAATTGTCGACATCGTGTTTCTTCCGAATGTCGCTTTGTCTCCAGCTTATTAAAAGGCTGGTGTTTACTGCAAAGCTGGCAGGGCAATCACCGAGGAACAGCATTAACTGCTGGCAGAGTTTGGAACGGCTTCCCGCCTTGCGAGCGTGTCCATGGGGCATCATGGGGGGGGGGGAGGAAGGGGGGGAAAAGCAAGATGGCAGCCACAATGGTACATCCAAAGCTCCCGCAACGTTTTTGTGTGTGTGTTGCATGGAATCGGACGGAGTGGCCTTCACATCATTGTGGCTGGCATCAGGAAGCATCCCACAATAACTTGATATAAGAACACAGAGGTAGCTTCTTGCTTCCTAGCAGGTCTTTAAAAGAAAACCTGGTAAGATTACTGTCATTTTTTTACTGTCGGCACTCTGGCACGCATTAAAAATCGAAATTCTGCTACCTGCTTTCAACAGGTGATATAACACCTAATATTGAGCCGAGGTGGCGCAGTGGTTAAATGCAGCACTGCAGGCTACTTCAGCTGACTGCAGTTCGGCTGTTCAAATCTCACTGGCTCAAGGTTGACTCAGCCTTCCATCCTTCCGAGGTGGGTAAAATGAGGACCTGGATTGTTGTTGGGGGCGATATGCTGACTCTGTAAACTGCTTAGAGAGGGCTGAAAGCCCTATGAAGCGTATATAAGTCTAGCTGCTATTGCTATTGCTGATCAACGGAGCACCTAAATGTTGGCAGATACACTGGGTAAAAACCTTCTCCAAGTGTCCAACCATCGTGTTTTATAGCAATCTCACCCCACTTGGCACTGGTACCGAGACACACCTTCATATTCTTGAAAAATAGTCTACGGGGCAATAGATTATTGAGTTCCTCAGAAGTCAATTGTTGCATTCTTATGTACGCTTGCTATCAAAATTGGAGATCAAAAGTTGATATGTTTGGTGGATAAAAGTTTCCCCACGGTTTGAAATATTAAGGGTCGGGAGAGAGTGCTATAATAGCAATAGCGGTTAGACTTATATACCGCTTCATAGGGCTTTCAGCCCTCTCTAAGCGGTTTACAGAGTCAGCATATCGCCCCCAACAACAATCTGGGTCCTCATTTCACCCACCTCGGAAGGATGGAAGGCTGAGTCAACCCTGAGCCGGTGAGATTTGAACAGCTGAACTGCAGATAGCAGTCAGCTGAAGTGGCCTGCAGTACTGCACCCTAACCACTGCGCCGCCTCGGCTCTTCATAACCCTACACCAGTGTTGGTGAATCTTTTAAGCAACGAGTGCTGAAACGGGAAGATTTGCTGGAAACCCCGCGTGCGCATGCACAATGGTCACCTGTTTTTTTCCCGGGTTTCTTCCATGCACGTGCACGGCAAGACCAGGTAGCCGGGTGTGCATGCGCATGCTGGAAATGCTCGGTCTAATTCAACTTGCACCCCCTAGCCTCAGGAAGAGGAACGTGTATTGGGTTTGATGCCTCTAGAATGGAAGACTCACCTTGAAGAGGTCAGCTACGATACCATAGTCTGCGACTTGGAATATGGGAGCTTCAGGGTCTTTGTTGATGGCAACGATGGTCTGTGAGAGAACGAAATGGGCTTGCTTATTTATTTATTTATTTATTTATTTGCACGATTTATAGGCCGCCCAATCCCGAAGGACTTATTTAGAGACACCTAGCTATTTACAGGGTAATCCAGTGGAGGGATTCAAATAATGTAACAACCGGTTCTCTGCCCTAACGGCCAGCTGGGTAGGTGGGGCTTGGTGGTCATGTGACTAGGTGGGTGTGGCCAACTCAACGTCACTCCCGTCAATGGACGTTTCGCCTTAGTTCTTACACTGTAATCATGGTTAACCGGAGAGACACTTTTTGTAAGCAGGTCAATAAAGATGAGGCTAGAAACACCACCAGAATGTTTCCTTCCTGCCTTCCTTACAGGATTAGCCCTGTAAAGTGGGAAAAAACAAAAGGAGATTTCTTCCAACAACCGGTTCTCTGAACTGCTTAGAAAGTTACCAACCGGTTCTCCCGGATAGGTGCGAACCGGCTGAATCCCACCACTGGGGTAATCTGTAGACGCTGCAGAATTCTGCATGGCTTTGCTGCCATTGGCCTAAACACAAGAGCTGGTTCCAAAACGGCTTCTCTTCAATTGTTCACAAAGGAGAAGAAGATCAAAAGTGAAGTGAATGAAAAAAAAAACTTTTCTCATAAATTCCTGCATAGGCAAACGTCAAAAGTTCCAGCTTTTGAGAAAACCAAGAGGAGAATCTATTATCCCTAAAGCAAAAATCTCTGCATGGTAGGCTTTCATCCCAGTTGGATATAAACATCCAATATACAAAAATCCTATTTGTTCAGCTGAATAGTAATGAATAGATTTTTCTGGGGGGGGTTCCTAATGCCTGATTTATAGTCTTATCCCAACTTGCAGTCTAAGGAACTAAAAGCTTAGAAATTGGTTGCAATGAGTAATTTTTACACCAGGGCTGCAAAAATTGCTAACTGGGAGCTACAGGTGATCTTCTACCAGATTGTTGTTGTTTTTTGCCAAACTTGGCAACTTTAAGAGAAGCGGTCTTCAATTCCCAGAATTCCTCATTCTGGCTGGGGAATTCTGGGAATTGAAGTCCATCCTTCCTAAAAGTTGCTAAGATTGACAAAACATTATCAGCCACCTTCACTCCACTAGATGAAATCATGGTCTATTTAGCCTAGCATCCATAAAGCAGGGAAAGGAGGGGGCCCCGCCACTAAACCCATTTTCCTACTGTTGTAAGTGAAGTAAATAATACATTTTGGTTGCAAAACGCTGTAGGGGATTTCCTACAAAATTTCTCATAATGGCTATTTCCTAGCGTGGGGGGAAAGCCACTGAAGAGACAGTTAATGTGATTACGGCGAGTTCCTTTAAAACCCTTTTAAATAAACATTATTTGTTTGAGTAAAGACAGTAATCTTTTGAATTTTCAAAGTACAGCACAGGTCAAACCAAAGTGAAATAAAAAATTTGGCTCTGGAAAATCCCGTGTTTGGAATTTAAGTAACCGTCTAAATAAAAAAAAATCAGATTAACAGCATAACACCGATAGCATAGAAATTTTGATCCGGTCCGCCAATTATTCGAATTAATGAATTATAAAATGAACTTTTAACTTCCTAGCTCAAATCAAATCAAGCCAAATGGATTTTTCTGTTCACTTCCGAAGACAGGGAGTGAAAGATTAGTAAAAACTTTGAAGTGTTCTCCTGCAAGTGGAACTCTTGCGGAATCTAAAACAAGAGGGAATTGATCGAATCACTTCATTCACCTTGAAACGGCTCAACTTTATTGACGCTCATCAATTTATCATATTGATACAAGTGCCTGTATTTCGGACTGGAATTTATAACACCGGGCGCCATGGCTTTATTACCATTATCACGCCAATTCTAGATCGCTTATTACTTTTTAACTGCACGCGGCTTAATCTAAATCACCCCACCGCATCGTAATTGAAATAATTGCCGTTTCAGCGCCTAACACTTAAAAATGCTCATTCCACTTTTACAATTTAATAAAATATATGGGGTAGCTTTTAGCTGTTGTCACTTAGAGGAACGGGAGGATATGAATTTCAGACCTTTTTATTCTTTGATTTTAGAACAGGATAAATTTTCAGGGGAAACCCAGAAGCAGATTTTACTACGATCAAGTGATGTTTAATCTCAGGTAAATGCAAACCTAATCTTTAAAATATTTCCACCGTCAGATTCCCTGGAAAAGTGGTCTAGCTTTAGGAGCAACTCACAAGTAAAATGTACTTAAATGTTACTAAACAACCTCCTTTAAGGTTAAAATGTGCCCTGAATTAGCAATAGCTTGTTGCATAAATATTGCTATTTAAAGCAAACATGGAATATTGTGCCGTGTTTCCCTGAAAATAAGACAGGGTCTTATTTTCTTTTGACCCCCGAAATAAGCGGTTGGCCTTATTTTCAGGGAGGTCTTATTGTTTTTGAGGTGTAGGAAGCAGTGAGTGTGGTCACCTCATGGCTGCTGCTGTGTTGAAATATTTTTGGGGAGGGCTTATTTTAGTGCATGCGCGCAAAAGCCCAACTCGGCTTATTATCCGGGGAGGGATATTTTCAGGGAAATAGGGTAATAGCGTTCTGTTGCACTGATTCAGAGCTTCCCAGAAATATTTCTGCCAGAAAGTGGAGAGGAGGAATCTGTTTATTATTTGAAAGAGAAAAAGGAAAAGAATATTTTAGATGAACGTACAACTCCTTTATAGCTTTATACAGCCTTATATACTTTTATACAGCTTCAAGATAAATGGGGTGAGTGGGGGAGAATCACCTTTTGAAATTACTGCCTAAAAAGGCAAGAAATATATATATATATTTAAAAAAACAGTAGAATTTTTCCAGGCCAGGTTGGATAAGAATCCAAAACGTGTCAATCGCGGGTACTAACGAGTTAAGTTTTTAAAGCTTTTATCATTTTATATTAGGTTTCCATCTGAGTGGATAAATTGCGGAATATTCAAAGACGCCTTTTTTTCCTCAGCGCAATAGTAAATCCATAATTCAGATCGTACATTGTCATGCATGAATTCATGCCTCGCAGTCTGAAATATATCAAAACGCATCGGGTCTACGGATCCTAATTTCATTTTCACATTAAAAACTGTGTTTGTTTCTCACTCAAGTTTCCAGATTTAGTAATCGAAAAGTTTAAAAGACAGGCTCTATTAATACGCTCTCTTGTAAAATGCTGGAACGTTATCTGAGCTATTTGTAACTTCATTTATTTTCGTAATAGAATTCATCTATCAGATTTTGCACTGTCAGTGACAGGAACAACAGAACTCAATTTGGAAAGCAGAACCCATCAATTCCTCATAGCAACACAAAAAAAGGTTTGCACAGTACCTTACTATCTTTCATTCCAGCCAAATGCTGAATGGCTCCGGATATTCCTACGGCGATATATAACTCCTACACGGAAAATGGGAAAAAAAAATACAGTATTTTAAAACCAATTTCGTTGTATTTAAGTACAATGACAATAAAGATTATACTTATACTTTCAGCTGACAAAGATTATGGAAATACTGCAGAGGTTTGGGGTACTCCTCGCCTTACGACGACAACTGAGCCCAACCATTTCTGTGGTTAAGTGAGACACTTGTCAAGTGAATTTTGCTCCTTACCACAGTTGTTAAGTGGATCAGTGAGCTGCACTGGCTACCTGTTGATCTCCGTGTGCGCTTCAAGGTGCTTCTTACCACCTATAAAGCCCTCCATGGTAGTGGATCTGGGTACTTGGGAGACCGCCTCCTGCCGATTACCTCCTCAAGACCAATTAGATCTCATAGATTAGGCCTCCTCCGAGTGCCATCTGCCAGCCAGTGCCGGCTGGCCACTACGCGGAGGAGAGCCTTTTCAGTGGTAGCTCCGACCCTCTGGAACGAGCTCCCCGTGGGGATCCGTACCCTCACCACCCTTCAGACCTTCCGCGCAGCGTTCAAGAACTGGCTATCCTGCCAGGCCTGGGGGTAGAGATTGATCTGCCCCCACCCGAATGTTGGATGAATGTTGTTTACTTTTTAATTATATGTAATGTTATATGTTATTGTCTGTATCCCCCTTCCTATGAGTTGTTAGCCGCCCTGAGTCCCCTCAGGGAAAAGGGCGGCCTATAAATAAACCTATTCAATTCAATTCAATTCAATCACTGCTGTTGATATGTTACTAGTAACCTGGTTGTTAAGTGAAAACTGGATTCCCCATGGACTTTGCCTGTCAAAAGGTCGACATGACCGTGGGACCCAGGAACCGTCATAAATATGAACCAGTTGGCAAGCATCTGAATTTTGATCATGTGACTTTGGAATGGTTGTAACTGTGAAAATGGTCATAAATCACTTTTTTTCAGTGCTGTTGTAACTTTAAAAAAAAAAGATTTTATTTTAATATAAATAATCCATCTTCCAGTGTGGATACAAATATTTTGTGCAACAACAATTGCACAAAAACTGGAAAAGTGGAGAGATTCCTACCGAGGAGAATGAGATTAGGAAAATATTAGAAGGGGCAGAAATTGAACAGATTAACGCCGGCAATTAAAGAGGAAGAGCAAATTGATTATTATTATTATATGGCGATCATTTTATCGATGATTAGAGAACGAAGGTAAGGATTAGAAGTCAAAGCAGTTGCGTAAAATATAGAAAATGTATCAACAGAATTAACATAATTAACAGAGCTGAACAAATCAAGAAGAGGGTTGTTATAGTATTGGGCATTTAAGGTAATTGGTATCAAGCTAGGAATAAATTAAATAATGAATACGGTTGTAAATCTGAATTGCTAGTGCTGTTGTAACTTTGAAGGGTTACTCAAGGATATAAGTCATAAGTTATAAGTCAAGGATTACTTGGGGTTGGTTAGTACCTCCCATTTCCGGGACAGCCTTGGGAAGAAGCTAGGTTGCCTATCCACTCATGTGATCTGTACAATAGTTTTAGGATACCTTTGCTGTCAAATGTGAAACCTCATTAAAACGTGCATTAAAATCACGTTTAGCGCAGCGCTAGAACTAAGGACACCCGAAGAGGCGTCATTCAGTTCCAGTTTTAGCGAAGTCGTGAAACAACAGAGCAAACGCATTTATTTGCTGGAAGCTTTCGACCTAATCTGAGGTCTGCCTGGTTTCAACCGGACTTATTCCCTCGTGCGTAGCAGGATGGCTTCCAAATAGGTCTTGCAAAGGGGCCTGAGCACCAGCTGTTGTGTGCCTGGAACAGCTGGTTCGTTGGTGGTTTGTTCCCGAATCAAAATACGCCTGCGATCTGGATACAAACCAAATCGGAACAGATTTCGCAGGCAGATGTAACGGGAGAGGGGAGGGAAGAGATGGGAAGAGCTCAGGTTGCCCTACGGAAAGTCTTCATTAAAAGCAATTTAGCTGTAATTTCCCCACCTCCCTCCTTTTTTTTCAACACTGTGGGGTCCTTGGTGCTCTCCGAGTTTGGTGGTTGGCTTGCAGACGTTTTATTACCCAACCAGGTAGCAACATCAGTGCAATGAGTGTGGGGTTTGCCTCTTGCTTATATAACATAGCGTGCCCTGCCATTGTGGTGGGGAAGTGTGGTTTTCTTCCTTGATTTTAGGGATTGCTTTCTGCTTCGTTGTTTGTCTGGTGTTAATCCCTGCTTATCTGGGTTGTAGGCTGCTGGAGAGGGTATGTTCTGGTCTTTTTGTTTATGGGTTCCAGTTTTAATGTTTTGTCTCTTTTTGAGTGTTGTGGTTTGTTTCTATAGCTCTCTCACTCTCTCGGCCTTCCAGAAAGCCACTAAAACCTGGTTCTTCCGGCAGGTCTGGGGCTGTTGACCCTAAATACGGTCCAGCCCCATTTAGAACAGAGTGTATGATGTGCTGTTTTTAAATCTATCTTTTCTTTTCTTTCATTTTATTTTTTGATTTATCTTTGTATTGTAAGCCGCCCAGAGTCCTACGGGATTGGGCAGCATATAAATGTTATTAAACTTTAAACTCTATGTTAATTATAACAGGGAGCAAACCCCAAACCACCAATCTCCCCAGCACTGATGGGGTTACTTAGTGGGGTAATGAAACATCTCCAAGCAAACAACGAAGCTCAGAAAGCACCAAAAACCCTACAATTCTCTTCCTCCTCCATTCTGCCAACCCCACTCCCTTCTAGCACTGATGACGTTACCTCGTTGGGTAATGAAACGTCTGCAAGAAGGCAACCAAGCTCAGAGGGACCCCACAGTTCAACCCTGAGCTCCAAATACTCTCTTCTATTTTTGATATGGTACTGACGTTTCATATGATCCGGCCGTACCGAGAGAAACAAAATGCACAGGTACAGTTTATTATGTACCTGGCTCAAGAGTAGTAACCGCGAGAGGGATCTTGGAGTCCTAGTGGACAACCATTTAAATAGGAGCCAGCCGTGGGCAGCAGCTGCCAAAAAAGCCAACATAGTTCTAGGCGGCATCAACAGAGGGATGGAATCAAGATCACATGACATGTTAATACCACTTTATAATGCTTTGGTAAGGCCACACTTGGAATACGGCATTCAGTTTTGGTGGCCACGATGTTAAAAAGATGTTGAGACTTTAGAAAGAGTACAGAGAAGAGCAAGAAAGAGGATTAGGGGACTGGAGGCCAAAACATATGAAGAATGGTTGCAGGAACTGGGTATGTCTAGTTTAATGAAAAGAAGGACTAGGGGAGACATGATAGCAGTCTTCCAATATCTCAGGGGCTGCCACAGAGAGCCGAGGTAGCGCAGTGGTTAAATGCAGCACTGCAGGCTTCTTCAGCTGACTGCAGTTCTGCAGTTCTGCAGTTCAGCTGTTCAAATCTCACCAGCTCAGGGTTGACTCAGCCTTCCATCCTTCCGAGGTGGGTAAAATGAGGACCCGGATTGTTGTTGGGGGCGATATGCTGACTCTGTAAACTGCTTAGAGAGGGCTGAAATCCCTATGAAGCGGTATATAAGTCTAACTGCTATTGCTATTGCTAGAGAAGAGGGAGTCAAACTATTCCCCAAGGCACCTGAGGGTAGAACAAGAAGCAATGGGTGGAAACTAATCAAGGAGAGAAGCAACTTAGAACTAAGGAGGAATTTCCTGACAGTTAGAATAATTAATCAGTGGAACAGAAGTTGCCTCCAGAAGTTGTGAATGCCCCAACACTGGAAGTTTTTAGGAAGATGTTGGATAACCATTTGTCTGAAATGGTGTAGGGTTTCCTAGGCACGGGGTTGGACTAGAAGACCTCCAAGGTCCCTTCCAACTCTGTTATTCTAGTCTAGTCTAGTCTAGTCTAGTCTAGTCTAGTCTATTCAGTTCCAATCCCAACCACAGAATAATTTCACGTTCCTAAGGAGTCCATTAGGTCAAGCATTTCCATCCTTCTCTAATACTTTTTCACTTGAAAAACTTACAGGGCCTTTGATCAGCTCCTGCGCATGATGACTCTTAAGAAGCTTGCTTGGGGTGTTTGCTACAGTGTGGGGCCCTGCAGTTTTAAGATGGGTTCTTTCTTTCTTTTTTTTTTGCTTCGTCCTCCTGGGAGACGCACATCAATTGCTTTCAGCTAAATGCACTCTCGTATGAATATTTTAGTACAATTTAATGTTTCTGCACCAGTCCCCAAGGAGCAGAGCATCAATTTGAGAACTCCCGGACTTAAAAGCCGTGTCGGATAATGCAGTCCAAACGAGGCTGTCAGTCTTAAAAAACTTACATTCACGGGGCGGGGGAAAAAGAGACTAAATGTATTTTTGCCCTGGATACGGGCAAACGATGCTTTGAAGTTATACCTTGAAAGCTTTCGAAAAGCGTAAACAATTTCTTAAATCGAAACCAAATTTCCCCCCAATTTTAATCGGCCACAACAGTACCAGTTCACTGGGCATTTTAAAAGTGAGGGCGTTGGTGAAATGGAAGAAGCTTGAAGCGATCTTCATCTCTGCAGAAATTTTAGTGCAAAAAATCTTCCAGGAATGCAAGTTATTAAAAGTGTGAAGTTGCTCTCCACGGTATCAAGTTTCCTAATGCACAACTCAAAACAGTGGCTTGAATTTCTTAAGTACGGGCACGAAAACATGAATGCAAAATAAGAAAATAGAAAACAACAACAACATCAAAAAGTCTTTATAACAATGTCAGCTAATTTTTAAAGCAAACAATTCATTTTACCTGAATTCTGATTTTTTTTTTTAAAGGCAGAAGAACAACAAGTAAGATGATTAAGGGCCAAAATATATGAAGAACGATTGCAGAAATTGGGTATGGCCAGTCTAAAGAAAAGAAGAACTGGGGGGGACATGATAGCAGTCTTCTAGTATTTGAGAGAAGAGGGAGTCAAGCTATTCTCCAAAGCACCAAAAGGCAAGCCGAGAAGCAATGGATGGAAACTAATCAAGGAGGGAAGCAACCTTGAATTAAGGAGAAAGTTCATAATGGTGAGGACAATTAACCAGTGGAACAGTTTACCACCAGATGTTGAGCGTGCTCCATCACTGGAGGCTTTCAACAAAAACCTGGACAGCCTCTGAAATGGAATATAAGGCCTCCTGCTTGAGCAGGGGGTTGGACTAGAAGACCTCCAAGGTCCCTTCTGGTTGATATTGAAAGTCACCTAGCAGGGAAATCCAGATGGAAAGGAGAGAGGATGTATGTTCTTTCTTCACTGGCTGAGCTCAAAAAAAAAAAAAAAAAAGCATTTTAAGTGCAGCCGCTGAATAGCCGAATGACCCGGAAGATACCTACAAAGACCTCGGGAGAGCATTCAGATGGGCATCGAGAGTGCAAGCCGACTTCCAGCGGAGATCAAACCGACATTAGGAAATGGGCCTCTCGGCAAAACTCCTTGACCCTCAACGCAAGTAGAGCAGAAACATCTGGCTTACAGCCACTGCTTTGGGGGGGGGGGCTAACCATCAATCTGACAAATGGGGGTTTGCAACCACCAAGCCCTTGACTCATGTTGGGTCAGCGTTACATCCGGCTGTGCGATTCTCACCCCCAAGTGATCCTGACCTTGGGGTTCAGTCTCCACTGAGCTGGGAGCTACGGAGTCTGAATGTTACACAGACAAATATGTTGATCCCCTCTTCTCTCCTTGGCTGGTTTCCATCCAACACATCTTGTCTTGCTTCTTGTACTAAGTTGAGCCCTTCTTCTTTCAGGCAGGCCCTCAAATACTAGGAGACGGCAAAATGTTTGGGTTCCAGCTCATCTTCCAGGAAAAAAAACAGAAAGTCCAGCTGCCTCTGGGACAATCACGGCCTGGACGTGACTGATAAGATACTTATCAACTGCACCGATTCACTTAACAACCGTAGCGAGAAAGGTCGTTAAATGGGACAAACCTCAAAATGTCTCACTTGAAAACAGAAACCTTGGGGTTTCAATTGTGGTCGTTGAGTCAAGGACCACCTGTAGAAGGAGTGATGCAACTCACATAGCCAGCTCTGTGACACCCAAACACATACACCCACAGAGAGAGAGGGAGGGAGGAAGGGAGAGAGAGAGAAAGAAAGAGAGAGAGAAAGAGGAGAGAGGGAAAGAGGGGGGAGGGAAAGAGAGAAAGAGGGAGAGGTAGGGAGAAAGGGAGAGAGAAAGAGAGGGGAAAAAGAGAGAGAAAAATAGAGAAAGAGAGAGAGAAAGAGAGGGGAGGGAAGGAGGGGGAGGGGAGAGAGAAAGAGGAGAGAGAGAGAAGAGAGAGAGAGAGAGAAAGGGGGAGGGGAGAGAAAGAGAGGGGAGGTAGAGAGGGGGAGGGGGAGAAAGAGGAGAGAGAGAGAAGAGAGAGAGCGAAAGAGGAGGAGGGGGAGAGAGAAAGGAGAGAGAGGAGAGGAGGAGAGAGAGAGAAAGAAAGAGGGGGAGGGAGAGAGGGAGAAAGAGGAGAGAAGAGAGAAGAGAGAGAGAAAGAGAGAGGGGGGAGGGGGAAGGGGAGAGAGAAAGAGGAGAGAGAGAGAAGAGAGGAGAGAGAAAAGGAGGAGAGGGAGAGATTTATTTTGTTTACATATTGTTTATTTTGTATTGCACCCCCTCCCTAATGATTGTAAGCCGCCCTG
Organism: Thamnophis elegans; assembly: GCF_009769535.1. Classification (NCBI taxonomy): domain Eukaryota; kingdom Metazoa; phylum Chordata; class Lepidosauria; order Squamata; family Natricidae; genus Thamnophis; species Thamnophis elegans. The sequence goes on along the minus strand of NC_045556.1, from coordinate 4,538,856 downwards.
AGTCCCCTCAGGGAAAAGGGCAGCCTATAAATCTTAATAAAATAGAAAAAAAAATAGAGAGAAAGGAGAGAGAGAGAGAAGAGAGAGAGAGAAAAGAGAAGAGAAAGAGGGGGAGGGAGAGAGGGGGTGGGAGAGAGAGGGGGAGAGAAAAAGAGGAGAGAGAGAGAAGAGAAAGAGAGAAAGAGAGAGAGGAGAGAGAGAGAGAGAGAGAGAGAGAGAGAAGCACCCTTCGGGATGATGGAGCTATGAATAAGGCCATTCTCCTTCAACTTCCGCTGATTTCCTGGCCAACTAACACCCTGGAGGAAGAGATGAGCCACTGGTGGTTCTTCCCTAAACAGAAGACAGATCCATAAAGCCGTCCAGGGTCTCCGATGAGCCCAACGCCAACACAAAAGTGTAAACCGAGGCTCACTTCTGTTCCTGGCGCCAAATCCGGCCTTAAGCTTTACATCTTATAGTAAAAGCCTTGCTTACACAGCATCCCTCTTGAATTGGGTGTTTCTCTTTCACAACACTCCTCAAGTCAACAACCGAAGTGTTGTTGTTTAGATCTGGACGTCCTGTTCTGAAGAATATTCCCCCCCCAAGGGAGTCTTTCTCAATTTTGGCAACTTTTGAGATAGGACGACGTCAACGCTCAGAATTCCCCGGCCGGCCATGAATTCCGGGAGTTTTAAGTCCACCGGTCTCCAAGTTGCCAAGGTTGGACACTGCTAGGAGGATCAGAAGAGAGTTGGAAGGGGCCTTGGAGGTCTTCTAGTCCAGCCCCCTCTGCTGAAGCAGGAAACCCTAGACCATTTTAGGCGAATGACTGCCCAGTCTCTTCTTGAAAGCCTCCAGTGATGGGGCATCCACAACTTCTGGAGGAAACGTCTGTTCCACTGGTTCATTGTCCTTACTGTTAGGAAGTTTTCTCCTTAATTCCAGGTGGCTTCTCCCCTTGCTTAGTTTCCATCCATCGTTTCTTGCCTTGCCTTCTGGTATTTTGGAAAAGAAGTTGAGCCCCTCTTCTATCTGGCAGCCCCTCAAATACTAGGAGACGGCAAAACGTTTTAAGATTTGGGGTTTCCAGCTCCCAGACACCTCCAGGCAGGATGGGTGGATTGCGACTTCCCAAATTCATGCATGCTGCCCCCGGGGAATTCTGGGAGCTGAAGTCCACACCTCTTAAATGATGGAAAACACCGGTATAAACAATCAAACTTTCCCAGCATGAGGCTCTTCTCCAGGGAGTCCTTTCTTCTCATTTGGCCACCTCAGGATAAGGAAGAAAGACTCCCTGGAGAAGAGCCTCATGCTGGGAACGATGGAGGGCAAAAGAAGAAGAAGGAGACGGCAGAGAAGGAGGTGGCTGGAAGGAGTCACAGAATCTATCTATCTATCTATCTATTCATCTATCTATCTATCTATCATCTATCCATCCATCCATCCATCCATCTATATATCTATCTATCATCTTCTGAAACTCAAATGCTTTGTCCACCTAATGAGAAGGAAGGATTCCCTGGAGAAGAGCCTCGTGCTGGGAACAATGGAGGGCAAAAGAAGAAGGGGACGACAGAGAAGGAGGTGGCTGGATGGAGTCACCGAAGCAGTCGGCGTGAGCTTCAATGGACTCCAGAGGATGGTAGAGGACAGGAAGGCCTGGAGGAACGTGGTCCACGGGGTCACGATGGGTTGGACATGACTTCGCAGCTAACAACAACATAGATATATATGTAGGTAGATAAATAGGTAGATAGATTGATTTAGATAAAGACTGACTAAACCGATCAGTCCTAGAGGAGATCAACCCTGACCAGATCCTGAAGAGGAAACTCAAATGCTTTGGCCACCTAAGGAGAAGGAACGACTCCCTGGAGAAGAGCCTCATGCTGGGAACGATGGAGGGCAAAAGAAGAAGAAGGGGACGACAGAGAAGGAGGTGGCTGGATGGAGTCACCAAAACAGTGAGCTTCAATGGACTCCAGAGGAGGGTAGAGGACAGGAAGGCCTGGAGGAACATTGTCCATGGGGTTGTGATGGGTGGACACAACTTCACAACTAACAACAACAATCAAAGAATGTGAAGAGAGAAAGAGAGGGAGAAGGAATAGTGGAGAAGAGGAGAAAAGAGAAAGGGAGGAGGAGGAGGGAGAAGAAGAAGAAGGAAGAGGAAGTGGAAGTAGAACAAGAACAAGAAGACGGAGAAGGAGGTGGCTGGATGGAGTCACCAAAGCAGTCGGCGTGAGCTTCAATGGATTCCAGAGGATGGTAGAGGACAGGAAGGCCTGGAGGAACGTGGTCCATGGGGTTGCGATGGGTCAGACACGACTTTGCAACTAACAGCGACAAAACAATCATAAAAGCAGAGACACCCTACTACAACCAGCTTAAACTGAGCCCGGAAGATCCGCTCTGAACAAATGAACAAGCACGGCTCCTCTCCAACGATATTCAAAATGAAGGCGCCCTCAACTTCACGCAACTGAGAGTCGCAAACAGTCGTAGGAAGGAGACGCAAAGACCTTTATTTTCTCTTACACCTATTCCAACTTTTGTTTTGCAAAGCTTACCGGTGCCACAATCTTCCCCGTCTGTCCAACTTGCATGTCGTTGGGGACGAAGCCAGCGTCTACAGCTGCTCGAGATGCACCAACTGGAAGCAAGAAAGATCGTTCGGCACGAAGACAAAACATCCAGCACTTGGTCCCAATGCCTTCCCCCAGGTTGAGATTCCTTCCTTTAGCCAATTTCCATTTCTGGATCTCTCCCTGGCCTTGGATTGACAGGACTGATAATATTCTAAAAGGTAAAAATTCCTCTTGCACATGCGTGCTAGTTGTTCCCGACTCTAGGGGGCGCTGCTCATCTCCGTTTCAAAGCCGAAGAGCCAGCGCTGTCCATAGACGTCTCCATGGTCATGTGGCAGGCATGACTCAACACCCCAGAAGGCGCACGGAACGCTGTTCCCTTCCCACCAAAGGTGGCCCCTATTTTTCTACTTGCATTTTTTACGTGCTTTCGAACTGCTAGGTTGGCAGAAGCTGGGACAAGTCATGGGAGCTCACTCCGTTACGTGGCGCTAGGGATTCGAACCGCCAAACTGCTGACCTTTCTGATTGACAAGTTTAGCGTCTTAGCCCCTGAGCCACCCTCAAATAAATAATATTCTCAAGGGCCTTAAAAGACCGGGGAAAGAATATTTGCAACTCAAGAGTTGGTGCTCTCTAAGGTTGAGCCTTGAAAGAGACTTTTCATGACCTGTCACATCGACTTGTATAGCTGTATGACTCTTGTGTATTTTAATTACGTATATTGTGTTTGTATCCCCTTTTCCCCTTTCGAGTTGTTCGCCGCCCTGAGTCCCTCCCGGAGAAGGGCAGCATACAAATAAACTAAATCTAATCTAATCTAATCTAATCATATCATCGGTGTATGATGATCCCCATCACGTAAGGAGCACTGATGATGTTACCTAGCTGGGTCATGAAACGCCTTCAAGTCAACAACCGAGCTCTGAGAGAGTACCAAGGACCCCGCGGAGAAACGAGCCCCCAAGCCCAACCGATTTCCTCGCTTGCCAACGGACAACCCTGATCCAGTCTTCCCACTTAAAAACCACCAATAATAGAAGGTGAATTGTTTGAAGAATCAAAACGCTTTTTTTACCTGCTGCGTGCAACTGATCTGCCAGTTCGTACAGCAGCTTAAAGTTATCGCCACTCTTCAAGCCTCGCCCTAGAAAAATGAGAAATCAAAGTCTGTTGAAATTAAAGTCCAGTGTCAAACAGATTCCCTTTGGGGCGGGCGAACTCTCTTTTACTGGAAAAAATTTTTTTTAAAAAAAGGCAGGGACGGGTATCTCTCAAGGGTGCGAGAGTGGTGGGTGCTTTGCATTAGACCAGAGGGTAGGACTAGATGATCTCTAAGCCCTTTTCAAACTCTTGCATTCTGTACTCTTGGATTCTTCTTCTGCCCAATTAATTCCTCCAGGCAAAAAGGAGCAGGAAGCGTTCGGATGGCATTTGCTGCGGCTATTTTCACGAGCAAGTCTTGCTTTTGAGATTAACAGCTTATTTCCTTATCCGTACGCAAAAAAATCAGCAGGACTTAAATCTTGGCAAAACGTCCTTCCTTTTGCTACGGGTTTTCTAGTAGGAAATAGGAGGACTCCAGGGGACGGTGCTCATCTCCGTTTCAAAGCCGAGGAGCCAGCGCTGTCCGAAGACGTCTCCATGTCATGAGGCTGGCATGATTGAACAATGAAGGCGCATGGGATGCAAAGGTGGCTCCTATTTTTCTACTTGCATTTTTATGTGCTTTCGAACTGCTAGGTTGGCAGAAGCTGGGACAAGTCACGGGAGCTCACTCTGTTACGTGGCGCTAGGGATTCGAACCGCCGAACTGCCGACCTTTCTGATCGACAAGTTCAGCATCTTAGCCACTGAGCCACCGTGCCCTTTAGTCACTACACTGAACGGCTACAAGGCAAGAATTACCTGTATGCATTGTCCTTTTTGAATTTGAATGAACTTTGATTAATCACTACTTACCGCCTGATACAACCACTTTTGCGCTAGTAAGTTCTGGGCGGTCACTTTTGGTTAATTTCTGTTCAATCCATTCCGACTGGCCAGCAGGTGCCGGGGTTGATACTGTGGAGATTAACAAGACAGGTCAGCACTTAAATTAATTAACGACAACAACAAAAATTAAGCAAAAATTAATCCTGATACTTAAGAGAGGCTGAATATTTCTGCAGAGTCCGAAGTATTCCCCTGCTATTGCCAAAATAATCTTCTCTAAAAACACATTTTAAACAGGATTATAAATAAAAGAGCTGTAAACAGATTAGCATTCATTTCATAAAATGATAAGACTTCACAGAAACTTGTATCACGAATCTGAATCTAGTGTAAAACATTTCCTTCCAGCACTGATGATGTTCCCTAGTTGGGTAATGAAATGTCTGCAAGAAAACAACCAAGCTCAGAGAGCACCGAGGAGCCCACAATCGTCATTCTCCCCCTCTCTTCCTCCTCCTGCTCTTTCTCCTCCTCCTCCTCCTCCTCCTCCTTCTCCCCTCTGCAAGCGCCATTCCCTTCCAGCACTGATGATGTTCCCTAGTTGGGTAATGAAATGTCTGCAAGAAAACAACCAAGCTCAGAGAGCACCGAGGACCCCACAGTCGTCATTCTCCCCCTCTCTTCCTCCTCCTGCTCTTTCTCCTCCTCCTCCTCCTCCTCCTCCTCCTCCTTCTCCCCTCTGCAAGCGCCATTCCCTTCCAGCACTGATGATGTTTCCTAGTTGGGTAATGAAATGTCTGCAAGAAAACAACCAAGCTCAGAGAGCACCGAGGAGCCCACAATCGTCATTCTCCCCCTCTCTTCCTCCTCCTGCTCTTTCTCCTCCTCCTCCTCCTCCTCCTCCTTCTCCCCTCTGCAAGCGCCATTCCCTTCCAGCACTGATGATGTTCCCTAGTTGGGTAATGAAATGTCTGCAAGAAAACAACCAAGCTCAGAGAGCACCGAGGACCCCACAGTCGTCATTCTCCCCCTCTCTTCCTCCTCCTGCTCTTTCTCCTCCTCCTCCTCCTCCTCCTCCTCCTCCTCCTCCTCCTCCTCCTCCTCCTTCTCCCCTCTGCAAGCGCCATTCCCTTCCAGCACTGATGATGTTTCCTAGTTGGGTAATGAAATGTCTGCAAGAAAACAACCAAGCCCAGAGGGCACCGAGGACTCCGTTAAAAGTAAGTTTACTCCAACTGCCTTCTACCATTTCCAAGCACGACTTTTAGGATTGCATCTTGGCAGGGCGAAAGGTTTGAGTCTAAATCTGGGCAGCTATCTAAAACAAGCTAGGTATTTGCAAGATATGGCGTCCAAGGATTCTACACGCCTTGCATCTCTACAAAATATCCACCGAGATTTTCTAAGCGCAGGAAAGGAGCACAGATCAAACCTTCCGGAGAACTTTTGAGAGTCAGAAAATGTAAGGAGAAGAGAAGGGGTATGCAAGAAACACTATATTATAGAGAGCAAGTTTCAGTGTTCAATCAATGTTTTAACCCAATGGCATTTGAAGCAAAACAAGACAAAGAAAAAAAAAATCCCACTCACTTTTTTCTACGGTTGCGCTGCCCCCACTCACTGGGGCGGCCTCGAAAGAAGTCCCTCGGACCGAGAGGACCTTAACTTTCTCTTCGCATTTCACAGTGCATAGAGCGTTGCCTGGAACAAACAAAACCCGGGGGGGGGGGGGGAGAGAGTTAAATGCAGCTGCACCCAGAACAGGGGTCGCCTCTTGTTCGAAGGAAACCACTTCAGAGGGTGAAACTGAAAAGGCTCAGTTGCGTCTTTCCATTTTTTTCCCCCGTGGGCCGTCTCTAGCTTAAGAATCCGTCCCTTTCTTCGTGAAGCCGAATGGCTTGACCGATTCGGGAGGATGAATCGGTGCAATTTTTGCAGGAGTCTGCAGTCGTGGTTTTGCAGGAAAAAGCACCAACTGTCTGAACACGGGGCCCGCAAGCCACCATCAGAAAGAAGAATGCTTCGTGAGAGTAGGGAGTTTGGAAAATGGAAGAAGAGGAGGAGGAGGAGGAGGAGGAGGAGGAGGAGGAGGAGGAGGAGGAGGAGAAAGAAGAGGAGGAAGAAGAGAAGGAAGAGGAAGCGGAAGAGGAGAAGGAGAAAGAGGAGGAAAAGGGAGGGAGGAAGAAGATGAAGAGGAAGGTGAGGAAAAGGAGGAGAAAGATGAGGAGGAAGGAAAGAGGGAGGGAGGAGGAAAAGGAGAAGGAGAAAAAGGAGAAGGAGAAAGAGGAAGAGAAGGTAAAAGGAGGAGAAAGAGAAAGTAGAAGGGAAAGAGGAAGAGAAGGAGAAAGAGGAGGAGGGAGGGAAGAAAAAGATGAAGAGGAAGGTAAGGAGGAGAAAGATGAGGAGGAACGGAAGAGGGAGGGTTGGGGGAGGAGGAGAAAAAGGAGGAGAAAAAGGAAGAGAAGGTGAAAGGAGGAGAAAGAGGAAGTAGAGGGGAAAGCGGAAGAGAAGGAGAATGAGGAGGAAGGAGGGAGGAAGAAGCTGAAAAGGAAGGTGAGGAGGAAAAGGAGGAGGAGGAGGAGAAAGAGAAAGAGAAAGAGGAAGAGAAGGAGAAGAAAGAGGAAGAGAAGGAGAAAGAAGAGGAAAAGGGAGGGAGGAAGAAGATGAAGAGGAAGGTGAGGAGGAAAAGGAGGAGGAAGGAAAGAGGGAGGGAGGAGGAAAAGGAGACGGAGAAAGAGAAAAAGAAGGAGAAAGGAAGAGAAAGAGAATGTAGAAGGGAAAGAGAAAGGAGAAAGAGGAGGAGGGAGGAAGAAGATGAAGAGGAAGGTAAGGAGGAGAAAGATAAGGAGGAACGAAAGAGGGAGGGTGGGAGAAGGAGGAGAAAAAGGAGAAAAAGGAAGAGAAGGTGAAAGGAGGAGAAAGGGAAAGTAGAGGGGAAAGCGGAAGAGAAGGAGAACAAGGAGGGAGGAGGGAAAAAGAAGCTGAAAAGGAAGGTGAGGAAGAAAAGGAGGAGAAAGGTGAGGAGGAGGAGGAGAAAGGAGAGGAAGAAAAAGGGAGGGAGATAGAAGAGGAGCGAGAGAAGGAGAGATTATCCACTGGTACACCGGCATAATGATTTTTAAAAAGGAAATTATTAGCCGGGGATTCAAGGCCCTCTCTATGCAATCCATCAATCTCCAAGGCACGACATCATTGACCAAAGCATAACAAATTTAAAGCGACATAAAAGCTCATGTTTCCATGTCCAAATTGCATTAGGGGATCAGATAAACGTAATGAGGCTAGACAAGTATTTGGGCTGCACAATAATTAGGGGGAAGTCAATTAAATATTACAAATAATTGTATCAACCTCCTGCTAACCAAGAAAAATAACCCGGAGTGGGATTGCTGAAATCCAAACTAATGGGTAACCCCCCGTGAAATAAATGGGACGAAGCCGGATGACTGAGGCTTGATCAGAAATGCATTAATAGGCACGCAATACACATTTCCTAAAATGAAAGAAATGCAGGCCCATCCGGAATGCCTGCAGATTTGGTTCATTAAGCTCTCCGCTTTCTCTTGAGTTTCAATCCTAGAGGACTTCGAAGGATTCCGCTAGCTGTGTCCGAAAATTCATTTCCGTTTTCCCAGATACTACAGTTTCTTCCTTTTTTCTTTCTTTCTGAGCTTCTGTGGGTCACAAGTAGCCCCCCAAAAGGCCCGCAAACCAGAGGTGGCATTCAGCAGGTTCTGACCAGTTCTGGAGAACCGGTAGCAGAAATTCTGAGTACCGTAATTTTCAGACTAGAAGAAGCACCGGTGTATAAGACGCACCACAATTTCTAAGAGGTAAGTAAGTAAGAAGAAAAAAGGTTTTTGTCCTCCCCGGCCCCCAGGAGCACTCTGCAGGCTTCAGCAGGCCGTTTTTGCGAAGAACGGGTGGAAAACGGGCCGTTTTTTGGAAAAACGGAGGCGTTTTTGACTTCCCCCAGCCCTGCTGAAGCCTGCAGAGTGCTGCTGGAGGCTGGGGGAAGGCAAAAATGCCTCTGTTTTTGCCGGGGGAAAAATGGGATGCGGGGGGTGGGGCTTTGGGAGGCCACAAATGGCTATAGTCGGTGTATAAGACACGCCAACATTTCTACGCTCTTTTGTGGGGGAAGGTGCGTCTTATACTCCGAAAAATACAGTAGTTTGGAGAACTGGCAAATACCACCTCTGGCTGGCCGCACCCCCATCTATTCTCTGCCTCCCGAGTCCCAGCTGATCAGGAGGGAATGGGGATTTTGGAGTATCCTTCCCCTGCCACACCCACCAAGCCACACCCACCAAGCCACACCCACAGAACCGGTAGTAAAAAAAAATATTGAATCCCACCACTGCCGCAAACCTCACCTGCATAGATAGTCCTCACAAAAGTGTCCGGCGACTTGATTTCAATGATTTCTGAGATGGGAGCCACATCCAACTTAGCTGCCAGCCTGGGAAGGAGGTTCTAAATATTGAAAAAATACACTCAGGGTCACAACAACAACAACAACTCGCCGACCCCAGGACAAAACTAAGCAGCAGTTCAAAATTATGGTCGTAAGTCGAGGGTTCAATGTCTTTGGAGCAAGAGATTCTGGGTGGTTTAAAACTCACCTTCCCAAAGGCAGATGCTCCGGCGCAGATGTGCGTGTAACCGAACTGCTTCTGAGTTTCCAAAATTAGCGGCGTGAGTTCCTCTGGGGAGGAAAGGCAACTGGTCAGAGCAATGATATTTCCTTCCCTTCTTTTCTTTTTCAATTTATTTTTATTTTTAAACATAAAAAAACATAATTTTTTTAATCATCCGTTACATACAGCATGTCATTTGGTTACAAGTGTTTTTGCATCCATATTCTCAATTACATTTACAATCACAGATTTTCCATCTAATTTAACTAAATACCTCGCTTTCATTGTACAACATATATTCAATTACAATTAATATATTTTTCCCCAATAAACCTAATTCCCTTACATTCTTGATTGTCTGTTTAATAGCAATAGCAATAGCAGTTAGACTTATATACCGCTTCATAGGGCTTTCAGCCCTCTCTAAGCGGTTTACAGAGTCAGCATATTGCCCCCAACAACAATCCAGGTCCTCATTTTACCCACCTCGGAAGGATGGAAGGCTGAGTCAACCCTGAGCCGGTGAGATTTGAACAGCTGAACTGCAGTCAGCTGAAGTAGCCTGCAGTGCTGCATTTAACCACTGCGCCACCTCGGCTCACTAACAACAATAACAATATACCTTTATGTAATCACATATCCCGATATGAAAAAAAATTACCAAGCATTTATATTTGTATATCATTGTTTTCAATTATGTATAATCCCTCCAATCAACTATCGAGTACGCTTATGTTCATTATCGTCCTTGTACATCATACATTCAAACAAATATGTTATTCCTTCATTTTTCAACAAGGTATTCTAAATAGTCACTTCATATATATATACCAATTTTTAATTACTTCCTTATTAAAAATTTTTATCAACAAGGTATCTTTATAATATATACTTCGAGTTATACATTATATCACCAATCCTCTATCAAGTATGCATAAATTCATTGTTATCCTTATCCATTTTAAAACAAAAAGTTCTAAAGTATTCAATTCATATATGTATCAGTCCTTCATTGTATTATTGTTAGTCTATTTCATAGCATAATTATATTATCACTTAACTCCTTCAGTTAAAACATAAGTAAAACATTTTTCATTTCCAGGTTTTTTGCCCCCAGCCACTGATAAAACAAGTCCCATATCTTATACAAAATTTTCCCTTCTTTTCAAGGAGGGTTTGTCAAAAGACAGCCCGCCAAACAGTGTTTCTCAACCTTGGCGACTTTAATTCCTGTGGACTTCAACTCCCAGAATCCCCCAGCCAGCGTAGTTACGCTGGCTGGGGGATTCTGGGAGTTGAAGTCCACAGGACTTAAAGTCGCCAAGGTTGAGAAACACTGCTGCCAAGAATCCCAATCGCTTGGAACAAAAATAAACTCACCTGCCAGGAGCCCTTTATAGGCATCGTGTTGGGCAAAAAGCACCTTGGAAACGCCCGCTACTTTGCTCAGCTCTTGTACCACCTGCGGGAAAGCAGAGCGCCAGGTCAGCGTCCCCCAATTCCCAGAATTCCTAGCTGGCTCCACACACCTGGGATGCTCAGATTATTATTTTGCACAGGGCAGTGTTTGGCAAACCTTGGCAGCTCGGAGGTGTGTGGACTGCAATTCCCAGCATTCCCCAGCCAGCCAAGCCAAGCCAAGCTGGGGAATGCTGGGAATTGAAGTCCATACATCTCCAAGTTGCCGCGGTTGAGAAACGCTGGTCAAGGGGGGTGATGGCAAACATTTTTGGCGCCGAGTGCCCAGACCGGAATGCACATGAATGTATCGGTGGGCCAGAAACCCGAAGACCAACCGGCCGGCACGCACATGCCTGTTTTATGACTGGTTTTGTCTGTTTTTCCAGGTCATTTCCAGGTCATTTTCTGGGCTGTTTTTGCCCCCAAAACAGACCGAAAACAATTCAGAAAACAGCCTGAAAACAGTCCAAACAACGGCCTGAAAATGGTTTAGAAAATGGCCTGTTTTGTAGCAGTTTTTCGGTGCTGTGAGGCCTGCGAAGATCAATTGGACGGCACGCATGTGTGTGCCAGAAATTAGAAGCGCAGCTGGCGATGGTGTGTGAGTTGAGTTGAGTTTATTGGTTTTGTATGCCGCCCACTCCTGAAGGACTCTGGGCGGCTTACAATAAAAGGGGAAGGGGAATAAATAAGACACTACAAAATTTAAAATACAACAACATTCACAATTAAAGTGGGGCTGGATACTTCAACAGCCCCAGGCCTGCCGGAACAGCCAGTAGCTTTACGGAAGGCCGGGAGGGTAGTAAGGGTCCGGATCTCAACGGGGAGGTCGTTCCAGAGGGCCGGAGCTGCAATAGAGAAGGCTCTCCCCCGGGGGGTCGCCAGCCGGCATTGGCTGGCAGATGGAATCCGGAGGAGGCCAAGTCTGTGCGATCGAATCGGTCTTTGGGAGGTAATTGGCAGGAGGCGGTCTCTCAGGTACCCACATCCGATGCCATGCAGAGACAGCTGCATGTGTCCACAGAGACAGCTCTGCATGCTATCAGGCATGCCATGGGTTTGCCATCACGGGTCATGGGGAAGCATTTCTATCTGGCCTAGATGTTGGTGGGAAAATAATTACATTGGAGGGGGGGAGAGATGCAGAACTGTAATTAAAAGCAGTTTCTGGACTTCCATCTCCCAGAATTCCATGACGGCTGGGGAATTCTGGGAGTTTAAGTTACCAAAGTTGAAAAAAACATTTGATTTTAGAGCTAGGATATTCTCAGTTCTTTCAGTCCCGCTGAGATATCTTAAGACAGCTCCAACATTAGAATTGTTTTAAATTTCTGTACTCCAGTTTGGAAAAAAAAAAAATTTCACACCAAACTAATTAGCATTTTAACCAGCAAGTTATAAACGACACCAACTCCCGTGGCGGGCATGCTATTTTTTATTTTTTTATTTTTTTTTACCTTTTCACAATTGGTCCCTGCTACTAAACAGGACACTTCACCCCCGAGTCGTTTTGCCGCAGTGATGGTGTTCAAAGTAATTGGTGCCAGAGCCTCGTTGGCGTGTTCAGCAATCACCAGCGTACTCTGAAACCGGTGAAGTAATGAAACCTGGAAAAGATAAAGGAAGGGTGGGGGAGAAAGGAATTTGATTTAAAAATATTAAAAAATACCTAGAAGTTCTGCAAGGACAAATAAGCCACAAATCTTAGTATTCGTTTACCGTTCTGTTTTCGTCAAACAGGATAAATTATTTTGTTGATAAAGGCTTGTATGCCCAGCATTTGCAAGCTTAGAACAAGATCCGCTGCTTTCTGTTTAGATCTATTTGTGATCTAGGGACTTCAATATCCTTGGTATCTCTAATATACTGTTTATCATCCCTAAACAATACACTGCGGGGGGGATTATGGTTATAGCAATAGCAATACCAGTTAGACTTATATACCGCTTCATAGGGCTTTCAGCCCTCTCTAAGCGGTTTTACAGAGTCAGCATATTGCCCCCAACAATCCTGGGTCCTCATTTTCACCCATCCTCGAAGGATGGAAGGCTGAGTCAACCCTGAGCCGGTGAGATTTGAACCACCGAACTGCCGAACTAGCAGTCAGCTAAAGTAGCCTGCAGTACTGCACTCTAACCACTGCGCCACCTCGGCTCTCATTATAAACCATGGAAGGTTGTCGTTGCATAATCTAGCAGGCTAATATTCTGAGTTGGTAGATAAATGCTTTCCACGTCCCAGTTTCGGGCTGAAAAATGGCCAAAATTCACCAGAGCATCTTCCACACTTAAAATTAGAACGTGGGTCTGCTTTGGTCCTAATTGGGTGGGCAGTTGGAATAGATCAGTGGTGAAATCTAATCCCCCCCCCCTTACCGGTTCTGTGGGTGTGGCTTGGTGGGGGGGTCATGTGACTGGGTGGGCGTGGCTATGTAGTCATGTGACTGTGGGGGAGGAGTCCAAAGACAGAAACTCACTTTAACAATGTCCTGCTTGGAGGAGGGGGTTGGACTAGATGACCTCCAGGCCCCTTCCTGCAATGGATTGCTGTGCTCTATTCGCCCAAACCAGCAGTAAAAAATAAATAAAAATTGCTTTAAAAAGCGGGGAAGAAGCTTCCAGTGATTGTAGCTGATCCGTGCGATCCTCGGAAGCTTTTTTTTTTTTAAAGTACCGGTTACTACCGGTTTGCAAAACCGAGGACAATCATCCCTCCCGGTTCGTCCTGGAATTTTGGGCTCATTGTGGTCGTAAATTGAGGACTACCTGTACACTTAAAATGCAGCTAAAATCTTCAGCTGTCGTCCAAGTAGCAAAACCGAAGACATTCCTTGCCGTTTATTTCCCTGCTTAGAACAACAGGTTCTCCAATTTATTAGATTCCCCCCCCCACCTCCCCTTTAAAGTTCACTGTGAATTTGTAACTATCTTTTTCAATGGCTTCATTATTGGCTCGACATAAAAGCGATGGCATTGAGACCTCCAAGTTATGGAGGTGCTCTGGATGATGTGCTCGGTGATCCGTGATTTAAGACGTCCGTGGGAAGAATATTTCCGCTTTCTGAAAGGTGCTTCATGTTCCAACGTCGGGATATTAAATCGTCAAAAGGTGTAAAAAAAAAAAAAAAGATTCTTAAATCACTGGAGGTGAATTACCGGGAAGAAAACGACTTATTTCCAATGTACATCAAAAAGAGCGCATTTTTGATGACGCTCCATCCATCATTTCCCAGGAAAAAAAGTTACAAGGCCGCAGGGCGCTGCTTGGAGAATAAATCCATCTCTTCGTGGCAAAATGCCCACATTTGCTTCAATTTATAGGCCTGTCAGAAAGGGAATTATGCTGTGAGTGCTGAACATCGGGAGGTTTAAGTTTCCAGCGAGGACGGAGAGATACTTGAAAGAGTCCATCCAGAGTTCGCAGAAGAGGAAATGCTTTTATTTACTAATAAAATATCCGAGGCAGAGTTCGTGAGGATGGGATCAAAGGACACTTTTCCGGAGCTGCGTCTTCCAACTTCCGAGCCCCAAAATTTCCGTTGTTAAGGGAGACATTTTGCTAAGTGCGTTTGGCCCCGTTTCACGAGCTTCCGTTTGCCTCCGTTGTTAAGTGAATCGCTGCGGTTGATGAAAGTGAGTAATCCCGGTTGTTAAGTGAATCGGGCTTCCCCCGGCCGCAAATGGGGATCGCGTGTAACCTGGGATGCTGCAACCGTCGTAAATGTGAATCAGTTGCCAAGCGTCTGGATTTTGATGTGGCAAGGGTTGGAAGGGTGAAAAATTGGGGGGTTTCCAGCGCCGTTGTGACCTTCAACAGTCACTGAATGAACTGACGTAAGTCGAGGACTCCCTGTGTACGTTTCCCCTTGAAGTCATTTCTTCACCTTTGTGTAAAGAGGCACAAATGTGGACCAGCTGATTAGCTTATCACCTTTCCTCCTTATGAATTATTTGTCTTGGGATTACTTTTATCTGTGCCATGAATTCATAGGATCTTTCTTATTACTAGATGCATAATTTCTTATCAGTGGTGCCTTGCTCTGTTTTTAAGCTTTTTAAAAGGTAAAAGGTCCCCCTTGCACATATGTGCTAGTCGTTCACGACTCTAGGGGGCAGTGCTCATCGTTTCAAAGTGCTAGGGATTCAAACCGCCGAACTGCCAATCCTTCTGATTGACAAGCTTAGCATCTTCATCACCGAGTCCCTCTTTTAAAGCTTTTTAAAAGCATGTGTTTTTTTGTACCTTTCCTTAAAAAAACAGATCCTATAAATACGTCCAATGTCTTTTTAAAAGGTTGGTTTCCCCCTCTATCGTATTCCAACCTTGCTCTCTTGCAAAGCCAATCCACTTTTGACCTATTAGGAACCCAGCCAGGAGGGAGGGACGATCCCAGCCACGGGATCCTGGCCACTGGCGGGATTCCAATTAACCATTAATGGAGGAGGAAACCTACTGTACAATTTTCTCTCCGGCCTGCTGGTGCAAAATGTATGCTTTCCCCACCCGTGAGGACTTCGTTAAGCGAAACTTCACCAAACAGGCTCTGCTACCCTCCTTCACTGCTTCAGCCCACGGATCTCTTTGATGCGGCTGGGGCGTGGCTGCCTCTCGGGCTCCCGCACTCGAGCCCTGATGCAAACTGCGGACGAGAACATCCACCAGCAGGGCATTTTTTTAAATGAAAGTTTTAGTGCATCGTTAATTCACCTGTGACACATTTGATAGGTACTTCTGCTGGAAATGTATATACTGCGCAGTGGAAGTAAAATTGCTGTGTTCACGTTTAATAGAGCTGATTTCCACGGTCTTTAAGCTGGGGGGGTTTTGAACCTTTTCAGAAAGCGAATTCCCCCAAATTCCTGACCTAGTGAGAGAAAATGGGACTGTATTTTTTGAGAGGACTTGAGTTATTCCTGCTCTTTCCCTGCTCTGCAACACACACCCGCTAAATTCAGTTGGGAGAAATCTTGCTTTAAAAGTCCAGCAGATATACTCCAAGCAGAGATTTGAGGAGGGGAATGCTTTAATCTGAATTCCTACATTGCAGGGGTCCTTAGAACAATTAATCAGTGGAACAGAAGTTGCCTCCAGAAGTTGTGAATGCCCCAACACTGGAAGTCTTTAAAAAGATGTTGGATATCCATTTGTCTGAAATGGCAAATAGGGTTTCCTGCCTAAGCAGGGGGTTGGACTAGAAGACCTCCAAGGTCCCTTCCAACTCTGCTGTTGTGTTATTGTATCATTATTGTTCTTTCTGCTTCTACAAGCCCAAAAGACTGCCTGTTGTCACAGCTCTTTAAGTTAGGGTGCTCTACAGTTTTATAAATTTCGCACATCACTATCAGCGAAAAACTCAGTTTCAAAAATGGCCTCTAACTCAATATCAAAGGTAAGCCGGTTCCCCCCACTTCCAGGAATGGCATCTCAGAGGGGTCAATTTTCAGAAAGAAAGGAAAGAAAGAAAGGAAAGGAAAGGAAAGGAAAGAAAGAAAGATTAGATAGATTAGATAGATAGATAAGATAGATAGATAGATAGATAGATAGATAGATAGATAGATAGATAGATTTATTTATTTATTTAATTTATAGGCCGCCCAATCCCGAAGGACTCCGGGCGGCTTACAAAGAAGGGAGAAAAAAGAAAAGAAAAGAAAAAGAAAAAGAATAGTTTAAAATTCACAACACGCATTCGTTCTAATCGGGGCTGGACCTTAACAATAAGGTCAACAGCCCCAGGCCTGCCGGAACAGCCAGGTTTTTAACAGCTTTCCTGAAGGCCATGAGAGTGGGTAAGGTCCGGACCTCTGGGGGTAGCTGATTCCAAAGGGTCGGAGCAGCCACAGAGAAGGCTCTCCTCCGGCGGCCTGCCAGCCGACACTGATAGAACCACAAAAGCGACAATGCCACGTTGAAGACCCAGCTGTCCTGTCATGGCACCTCACGCCAACTGTCCCAAGTTGGCGAATCCAGAAAAAAAAAGAAACTCCTGGGATATTATTTTGCCGAGAGTATATAACTTTACCGAATAAACCACATTGGCACAGAGGAAGCAAAACCGGCTCTAGTTTTCCCGCGCGAAAGTGGGAGTAGTTAATCCCTCCTTTTTCTTTTTAAAGTTTTTATTTTTAAACAAACATGAAACATAAACACACACAAAGCATAAAAACCATCCTCCTCGTTACCTACAGTATGGTTACAAAGCTTTTGTGCTTCCTCACAATAGTCTTCGCTTTGCAATTTACATAAAATCTCATATCATCAATCCCTCCTTTTTCTTTTACGTCCTCCCTTCCCTCCGGTTCGTTTCTATCCTTCGCATGGCGATGTCGCAACTTATGTGATGTTGTTGTCAATGACGTCATGAGGAAGCTGTGAACTTTGGAGCTGAAGGGTGGACACCTGGTGTGGAGTGGGCAGCTGTGGCTGGCATCTTCGGAGGCAGAGCCAACTGCTTTGAAGCCTATCGCTGAACTGCCGAGATACCACAAATTAGACCACGACCATTCAGCCCCAAAGCTCAGCCCTCCTTAACTGACCCCACCCATGAAAGCCGGCCCAGAATAACCAGTATGAAGGTTGACATGCCAGGGACGGGCCAGGAACATTCCTCAAGAGCCTGCCAGGGTGTTGCAGAAAACAGGACACACCAAGCTGCTTGAATTCATATGCCACTCATAGATGCCAGGATATAACTGCACATAAAAACCGTACCCCCAATTTTTTTAAAAAATACATGAATGTCAATAAATGCAGACAATCTATTGCAGAAGTCTTCAAACTTGGCAACTTTAAGACTTGTGGGCTTCAACTCCCAGAATTCTCCAGCCAGCATAGTTGGCTGCAGAATTCTGGGAGTTGAAGTCCACAAGTCTTAAAGTTGCCAAGTTTAGGGACCCCTGATCTATCGGATGCAATCACTAAGAACTGAAAATACAGGGATCCTTTGTCTCACAACAGTTCATTTGGTAACCGTTTCAAGTTACAACGGCACTGAGAAAAGACACTTATGATCCTTTCTCATGCTTAATTATCATAAATTGTATCTTCACGATTTATATTGTTTTGTTTCCTAGTACGATTTGATTGCTTATTAGTAACCTATGACTATCACTTAAGTGTTGTATCTTATGATTCTTGATGAATGAGTTCTATTTTATTTTTCTTTATGTACACTGAGAGCATATGCACCAAAGACAAATTCCTGGTCAATAAAGGATTCCATTCTATTCTATGCTATCCTATTTTCATCCCCATCCCATCCCTATCCAATTCCCATTCCATTCTATTCTATTCTTATCCCTATCCTATTCCCATCCCATTCCATTCTTATCCATATCCTATTCCTATCCTATTCAACTCCTATCCTATTCCTATCCCATTCAATTCTTATCCCTATCCTATTCTATTCCTATTCTATTCAATCCCTATCCTATTCCCATCCCATCCCATTCTTATCCCTATCCTATTCCTATCCTATTCAACTCCTATCCTATTCCTATCCCATTCAATTCTTATCCCTATCCTATTCTATTCCTATCTATTCAATCTCTATCCTATTCCTATCCCACTCAATTCTTATCCCTATCCTATTCTATTCCTATCCTATTCAATCTCTACCCTATTCCTATCCCATTCAATTCTAGGGGCTGCAATTCTTCAGAGAGGATTGGGGAGGGGGATGTTGGGGAGGGGTCCCACATCCAATTCTCAGGACCCCCCCCCCAAGAGTATCTGGTGCTGTGACGGAGCCACCTGGGCACATGCCCACACTAAAAAGGGGGGAGGAGAGGAGTGGACCTATGAAAGTGGCCCATGCCATCCCCCCCCCCCCCCGAGACCTTTGCCCAGAGGAGACCCCTTCCCTGACCCCCATTTAGGCAGCCATGCTGCAAATGGGCCGCATTGGGGACACAGAGGGGTCACCCCCATTTTGCAATTAGGTGAAAAGATGGGGGAGGAGCTTCCAGGGGGAGGGGCTTCCAGGGGGAGGGGCTTCCAGGGGAGAGGGGCGTGTCTGTTTATCCCCGCCATCAAAGACCCAGCCAGCCCTCCTCCTCTTTTAAGTGGGGAAACCTGGGTCATTCCTGCCAGACCCACTTGGCCCTCCCTGTCCTACCCTGCAGGGCTGCAGAGGAGGAGGAGAGGGGCGGGGCTTAAAGAGCCACGCCCCTCCTCGGGAGCCCCTCCCACCCAGTCCCCAGCCAGTGTGACCTTTGCCCTTGTCAGCGCGGCCGGCCTACCCTGCAGGGCCGGCCCTGTCAGGGAGGCTGCAGCCGGCACTCACCGCTCTCCGGCCCAGGCGCTGCGCCCTGAGGAAGCCCCGAAGCGCGCTCATGGCGACCACCCCGGACGGCGAGCCTTCTTCTTCCTCCTCTTCCTCCTCCGCCTCAGGCACCGCCCCCGCCCCGTCATATCTCGCGAGAGTTTCTGGCGAACGAGGGGCGGAGTCCAGTCCGCCATTGCGGTGGGAACGGGAGGTATAGCGGTGGCGCTGCTGCTCATTGGCGGGCGGCGGCCAATCAGCGAAAGAGGCGGGAACGCCAACTTTTTCGCCCAGTCGATCCGCCTTTCGAAACGAGCTAGAAAGAGGCGGGGTGACTTTTGACGGACTGGCCAATCAGGGGAAAGAGGGCGGGGAGGTGTTTTTTTTTTTGCGAGTCATCTGTTCCTTAGCGCCGCCTTGAAGCGTGCAGCGCTTGGACTTCATCTCCCATGAGCCTTTACGCTGGGGGCTTCTGGGCATCGTCCTATGTAATAATCCCAGCTGGTCTAAACCTTGTTTACATGGACTTCAATTCCCAGAATTCCCCAGACACGAATCCCTTCTTCAGTAATAAATATCCAAATATTTTCACATTTATCCTCCCTTACCAGTGCTTCCAATGAACAATCTCCTTTTACGGCATCCAACATTAAAATATTTTTATTCCTCTGGTTTTCAAGAGTTTTCTCCATCATTTTGCCTCATTCGGCCTTCCTAACCAGTTGATGCAGTTGTGATTTGCTCGATATTTTTGCAATGGCTACAAATCCTCTCTGCCCTTTAATATCAAAGAGATCTTGAGATATTCGGTCTAGATTTATCCTGGTCTTTCTGTGACGCAGCTGATTCCGAATAAAACTAAAGGAGGTTTTTTTTTGGGGGGGGGGGGGAATACCGTAAACCGCCTGGCTGGTGAGCCTGAATTCATAGCAACAGCTCCCCATCGACTATTTAAACAAGTTATGAAGATTTTTGGGACTAGTAAGGATAGTAAAAAAGGAACGTGGTAGCTTGGGGGCTAAGACGCTGAGCTTGTAGATCAGAAAGGTCGGCAGTTTGGCGGTTCGAATCCCTAGCGCCGCGTAACGGAGTGAGCTCCTGTGACTTGTCCCAGCTTCTGCCAACCTAGCAGTTCGAAGCCACATTAAAAATGCAAGTAGAAAAATAGGAACCACCTTTGGTGGGAAGGGAACAGCGTTCCGTGCGTCTTCGGCGTTGAGTCATGCCGGCCACATGACCACGGAGACGTCTCCGGACAGCGCTGGCTCTTCGGCTTTGAAACGGAGATGAGCACCGCCCCTTAGAGTTGGGAACGACTAGCACATGTGTGCAAGGGGAATCTTTACAGAGCCGAGGTGGTGCAGTGGTTAAATGCAGCACTGCAGGCTACTTCAGCTGACTGCAGTTCTGCAGTTCGGCTGTTCAAATCTCACCGGCTCAGGGTTGACTCAGCCTTCCATCCTTCCGAGGTGGGTAAAATGAGGACCCAGATTGTTGTTGGGGGCGATATGCTGACTCTGTAAACCGCTTAGAGAGGGCTGAAAGCCCTATGAAGCGGTATATAAGTCTAACTATTGCTATTGCTATTGCTTTACCTTTAATGATCGTAAATTAGTAATCTAAGCCTGAAGCAGTTATACTAATCCAGAAGGCTTGGCACCTGGAGCAGGACAGGTATTGAAGCCCTTTTCATTGCATTCAGCATTCTGTGTGAGCAGGGGGTTGGTCTAGAAGACCTCCAAGGTCCCTTCCAGCTCTATTATTCTATTCCATATTCACAGAATGGTCTCCATTTGCAGCAGAGATCAGTCAACAAAGCAGCCTTTCTAGAGGACCACTTTTTACTGTTACTCCTTGACTTATAATTATTTGTTTAGTGACTATCCTAGGTTACAACAGCACTGGAAAAAGTGACTTGCAACAAGGCCTGGTCCTTAGCAACCGTCACTCTCCTTTCGGCCCGAGTGGAAGAAATATTAAACCTCCCTCCGGCTTCCCCACTTCGCATCTGCTTCAAGGCTTGCAGAGGCTTTCCGTAATCTGCCTGAAAGTGCCTGGGACAAGATTGGAAAGCCAAAAAACGCTGGGAGTTTCTTGCCTCTTCCTTCTCCCTCCTCTTCCCCTCTCCTCTGGCCAACTGTCTTGTTTTGACCCAGAAGCTTCAAAAGCCCAGTCACACCACACTAGCCCGGCCCCAGGATCTCCCTTCCAAGAGATTTACTACTCGGTCAGCTGACGCTCCTTCCTCCCGACGCAGCTCAAAGGCCATTAAATCTGCGCTTAGCCCCTTCCAAGAGGCTGAGGCTCCGTCCTTTCCCTTCTATGATTTATGGGCTTTCAAAGGGTTTTTAAGGAACCAAGCCTCTCTCGGTCTCCTCTGGATTTGAATTTCACAGGGCAATGTGAAAATGATTAAAGGAGAAGAACTCCTCGGAATGCGGGTTGGCGTTCTGGAGGAAGCAGATGCGACCAGCCAAATCCAACCTAGGTGGTTTAACTAATCCTGCTCAGGACAAGCTACACAGCCGAATTGCAGCTGGTCATCGTGGCAGAAAGCCTGTAGGAGAGGAAGGGTTGTTGTGGCCCGCCAGCCGCAACAGATTCAGACAGTGAGGAGGTCGGGGAGGAACCTGGGCCAGTCCTGGAGTCTGGGGAAGGCTCTGATGAGGGCTCTGTGTCGGAAGCAGAGAGGGGGCCAGGGCCGTATGCCAGTTATCAGCTGCCTCCAGAGTCAGACATCAGTGAGGCAGAAGAACAGCTGGAGCCTGTTCCCAGTGTGCGCATGCGCAGAGTTCCCAGACGAAGGGAACAGCTAAAGAACAGGGGTCGACTTGGGAGTAAGGCCACAGATGGACAATAAATGGACCCTCCCAGAGGAAATAAAAGAGGAGCGAAAGAGGAGTGGAGTTTGCAGGAGGCAATTACTTCGCTTAATTGGTTCGGGACTCTCCGAGACTCCTTGGCAAGTTCTGCAGAGATCGGCCTGGCAGCTCTCCAAGACAGATAAGGTCTGTGACTGTAAATCCTCCCTGGAAAGACTTTGCTGGACGTGAAGGAGCAGAATTCACAGCAAATTAATAAAAGCAGGTTTTTTGTCTGGACAAGGAGTTTGCTTCCTGCTCTCGGGAAGCCTCGGTCCGAAGAGATTTGGCGGCTTTCAAAACACCAAAGAAAGTCTTTTGGCACTTCTCACAGGGAGTCCTCGACTTACGACAATTCATTTAGTGACTGCTCGAAGTTACAACAGCACTGGAAAAAGTGACTTATGACTCTTCTCCAATCGTAGCAACATCCCCATGATCCCCATGTTCAAAATTCAGAAGCTTGGAAACTGGTTCATACTTACGACCGTTGCTGTTTTCCAAAATGTCACGTGATTCCCCTTTTGCTGCCTTTTGACAAGCAAAGTCCATGGGGAAGACAGATTCACATAGCAACAACTACCTTAATTGCAGTGGTTCACTTAACAACAACTGTAGCAAGGAAGGTGGTACAATGGGGCAAAAGTCGCTTAAGAAGTAATTCGCTTAGCCTCAATTGAAGTTGTAAGTCAAGGAACTGCACTTATTGGACGTTTCTTGGATTCTATACAGGATTACAGGCTGTAATCTAGTCCCACCCACCCCTGCCCCGCCCAAAAAGCAGGAGACCCTGCATTTATTACAAAGCAAAGTCTTTTTTTCCCTGGCTAACTGCAATCAAAGTAGGAACAGGAAACTGGAAATTAAACAGGGCTGCGGGGAAAGCTCTGAGCAGTAACATCATTAAAAATAATAATCTCATCGAGGTGCAAGAAGAAAAAAGTCAGGATTTTCTAAATAACTATATAAACCTCTAATTTTCCCCGCTGGATAGATAATCCTATTTTTATTTTCCCTTTTGGAAAGATTTAACCGAGGAAGGAAAACCCCAGATACAAAAACAATACCCTCCATGTAATAATAATCGGAGATGCATCTAACGCCGGTTGAATGCATATGTTAGGCACTAAATCTGTGGCTTAGGATAACAACAATAATAAAATGTAGGTCAGGTTTCTGCACCTCTGCCATGCAAACATCTCGGAAACTTTTGAGGGGGGGGGGACAGCCAGCAGGTGTCTCCCCCTGCAGATCAATGAGATCAATAGAGCAGGCCGAGACCATATGGATCGGTGCCACATGTCCGTAACTCTTATAAACCAGAAATCAATTAATGGCAGTTGTCCCTCTGTAATGCAACCAATCTAGGGTGACAGAGAACGGTTTGTGAACATTTGCCTGGCACCGTAAAATGAAAGAGGGGGGAAAGAGCCTCGGAGGTCATCTATTCCACCCCTTCTGCCCGGTGCAGGGTTCTACAGATCGTCCCCGACTTATAACAGTTTGTTTAGTGACCATTGAGAGTTCGAACGGCACTGGAAAAAAAGTGACTTATGACTTTTATTTTCACACTTGAAGCATTATTACAGTCCTGCTATCAAAATTCAGAGGCTTGGCCACTGACTCGTCTTTATGACGGTTGCAGTGTCCCGGGGTCACGTGATCCGCTTTTGTGACTTTCTGACAGTCAATGGAGGAAACCAGATTCACTTAAGGTCGTAAAACGGGGCAAAATTTGCTTAAGAAACGTCTCACTTAGCAGCAGAAATTTGGGGCTCGGTTGTGGCCGTGATTCAAGGATTATCTGTGCTGTTATGGTAAGGTTGAGAGATAGCTTATCTTGCCCCTAATTCAGTGTGTTTTTCAACGTTGGCCACTTTAAGATGGGTGGACTTCAACTCCCAGAATCCCCATGTTGGCTGGGGAATTCTGGGAGTTGAAGTCCACCTGTCTTAAAGTGGCCAGAGTTGAGAAACATCTCAACCCCCAGAATTCCCATGGGTGGACTTCAACCCTCAGAATCTCCATGGTGCCTGGGGAATTCTGGGAGTTGAAGTCCACTTGTCTTAAAGTAGCCAGAGTTGAGAAACATCTCAACCCCCAGAATTCCCATGGGTGGACTTCAACCCCCCCAGAATCTCCATGGTGGCTGGGGAATTCTGGGAGTTGAAGTCCACCCGTCTTAAAGTGGCCAGAGTTGAGAAATACTGCTATAATTATTAGAAAGAAATTCACCATCAATGTTGAAGTTGGCGATCACCCTACTTTAACTGGATCACTAACTGGAGTTTGGTCTCTACAAACAGAGTGTTTTGCTCTGACTAAAATGCATCCAATAAGCACACAGGCCACAGATAACATCCCAACGCACCAGGGATAACCACTCCTGTGCCTTGCCAAAGCAACCCACAAGCCCTGTTCTCACAACTGCCGGCGGGCTCTCCTATCTGCGTTGAGCCAGCTAGCCAAGTTTATTTGATTTCTGCGGGTTTTTTCTTAAGGTCCAGTTTCGTTTTTGTATATGGTTGCTGTTGTAAGTGATTTCCTCCTGCCGATCGGCTGGGAGGTTTGGTTGCTTGGATATCCGGTCTGATTCTAGATTGGGGGGGAGTTTAAGTCGTGATAAGAGACGAGGGATTCATTCGGTGCATTTGGGGCACCGATGGAAAACCCCGGCTGGCCAAGGGTGAATCCTATCAAATGCAAACAGAGGAGGTTTATCAATAGGTGAGTTTTGTGAAAATGGGGAGGAGGGGGTGTGGGAGGGAAGGCTAAAAGGGGAAATGCTGAAGTGCCAGACAAGGCTTGCCCCCCCCCCCTCGGTGGCTGGAGAACACTGAGAGCAAAATAAAAATAAAACCAGAATCCTGCTGCCGAAGGGAAGCATTTCCCTCCATTTGGCGGAGTGTTTTAGAAGCTTCTAATAAGGGTGAAGATGATATCAGTTTGATCCACTTTAGCTGAACCACAAGAAAATCTTTCTCTGGGGAGGGGGGGGGGAAAGGCTTTCAGTGTAATGGAGTTTTAAAAAGAAAAGAAACAGGGGTACAGTTGCGCTTTTGACACCAGCCCTACTCAACCAGAGCCTGAGGCTTTCTTGTTTAGCGTCCTCTCTGGAATGTTATTTTAATAAAAAGGAAGAAAAGGGGAGGGGGAATGTAATGAGTGACTTTTTTAAAAAGTCTATTATTACCCTGGATTAAATCCCTGGGACTTCCTGTTCTGATGATGATCGATAAATGATAGATGGAGATACAGGTAAAGGAATGGATGGGTGGGTGGGTGGATGGATGGATAGATGATAGGTAGGTAGGTAGGTGGGTAGGTGGGTAGGTAGGTAGGTAGGTAGGTAGGTAGGTAGGTAGGTAGATAGATAGATAGATAGATAGATAGATAGATAGATAGATAGATAGATAGATAGATAGATATGAGAGGGGGGAGGGAGGGAGAGAAGATGGGTAGGTAGGTAGGTAGGTAGGTAGGTAGGTAGGTAGGTAGGTAGGTAGGTAGGTAGGTAAATAGCTATGAGAGAGAGAGAGAAGATAGATAGATGGATGGATGGATGGATGGATGGATGGATGGATGGATGGATGGATGATAGATAGATAGATAGATAGATAGATAGATAGATAGATAGATAGATAGATATAAATACAGATCACAGAGATGATAGATTAGAAAGAGAGAGAAATATGATAGACAGACAGACAGACAGGCAGACAGACAGATAGATAGATAATAGCTGATAAATATGATAGACAGACAGATGATATATAGATGATGGATAGATAGATGATAGATTAGATATATGATGCATGATAGAGGTGTGTGTGTGTAAGAGAGATAGGGGGGAAGGAGGGAGGGAGGAAGGGAGGGAGAGAAGATGGGTAGGTAGGTAGGTAAATAGCTATGAGAGAGAGAGAGAGAAGATAGGTAGGTAGGTAGGTAGGTAGGTAGGTAGGTAGGTAGGTAGGTAGGTAGATAGATAGATAGATAGATAGATAGATAGATAGATAGATAGATAGATAGATAGATAGATAGACAGACAGACAGACAGACAGACAGACAGACAGATGACAGAGATGATAGATTAGAGAGAGAGAGAAATATGATAGATAGATAGATAGATAGATAGATATGATAGATAGATAGATAGATAGATAGATAGATAGATGCTGATAAATATGATAGACAGACAAATGATATATAGATGAGGGATAGATAGATGAGGGATAGATTAGATATATGATGGATGATAGAGGTGTGTGTGTGTAAGAGAGAGAGGGAGGGAGAGATTTGCAATTGTCACATGTTCTTCTCCATTGAAAGTTCCAAGGTTGATGTGCAGACTGTCCAGTGGGGCCTAAAATCCTAGAACTACTTTCCTTATAGACCAGGAGTGAGCATTCCTTTTTTTTAAAAAATTAAGAACAGAGTTTAGAAGTCCCCAGATTCAGTCTCTGCTTCTCCGCCTGTCTCTTGAAGGACTTCTGTCCCAATCCTGACTAGCAGCAAAGTTGGAGTTCTAGATTAAATAGACCCTGTTTAGATCCAGAGGTTGTCCTTCCAACACCACTGAGAGTTTCCATCTTCTTCCCCTGTCAAAAGGGGAGGTAGAAGTACACAAAGAGCTACTCAAAGCAGGACCTGAAGGAGCCAGGACACTGATACCATCAGCCAAAGTAGCAGATAGGCCATCTGAAGCAGCAGGACCTTGGACAGCTCCAGCCCAACAAATGGTTCCAAGAAGGTCAGGAACCCAATGGAGACTTCAGATACCTTCTTATCATTGGCATGGTCCTCTTTGCGTTGAACAGAGGAGGCCCGTTTCCCCTCTGAAAATGCTCTACGTCATTATTCGTCTAGCTCAACGTTGAAGTCCATCCATCTCAACGTGGCTAAGGTTTTGAGAAACAGTGACCTACAGAGACCTGATTAGATTTGCTAGCCCAAGATGGGACTTGAGCCTCAACCTTGGTGGAATCTCCGAAACTCCATCCAGCCTGGAATGTAGCAAACCCAGATTCCTAATGGACAACCCAAGCATATTCCTTGAGGTC
Source organism: Thamnophis elegans (assembly GCF_009769535.1). Lineage (NCBI taxonomy): Eukaryota > Metazoa > Chordata > Lepidosauria > Squamata > Natricidae > Thamnophis > Thamnophis elegans. The sequence goes on along the minus strand of NC_045556.1, from coordinate 4,512,057 downwards.
TACAAATTGCAAATACAGACTGTCCTCGAGTTACGGCCATCGCTGAGCCCCAACTTCCTGTTGCTAAGTGAGACATTTGTTAAGTGAGTTTTGCCCCATTTTACGATCTTTCCTGCCCCAGTTGTTAAGTGGACCGTCACACTTGTGAAGTTAGTGACATGGTTGTTGAGTTAATCCCATTGACTTCCCCATTGGCTTCCCCATTGACTTGTTCGTCAGACAGTTGCTAGGCAACCCCAGGAGGACGCTGCAATCTTCATAAATATGAACCAGTTGCTAAGCATCTGGATTTTGATCAGATGATCATGGGGATGCGGGAATGATCGTAAGGGTGAAAAATGGTCATGTCAACTTTTTTCAACGCCATTGTAACTTTGAATGTTCACTAAATAAATTGCTTTAAGTCGAGAAATCAGTTGACAGCTTTGGCTCAGTGGCTAAGACACTGAGCTTGTCGATGAGAAAGGTCAAGGCTTCAGAGGTTCGAATCCCTAGCGCCGCGTAACAGAGTGAGCTCCCGTGACTTGTCCCAGCTTCTGCCAACCTAGCAGTTCGAAAGCATGTAAAAAATGCAAGTAGAAAAATAGGGACCACCTTTGGTGGGAAGGGAACAGCGTTCCGTGCGCCTTTGGCATTGAGTCATGCCGGTCACATGACCACAGATAATGTCTTCGGATAGCACTGGCTCTTCGGCTTTGAAATGGAGATGAGCACCGCCCCCTACAGTCGGGAATGACTAGCCCATATTGGGGAGAAATCTGAAATAGGATATGTTTAAGGATGCCTTCAGTTCAGCTCTGTTTACTTTTAATAGGTTCTGCTTGGAAATTTGCAAAATGGAGAGCTACATAAATGGATCTACGCAGCTTCATATTAAGGGAAGGAAATAAAATCCTTCTTACATAAATTTACCATCCCATTGCAAGCTAATCCATTACGGGGAAAGTTTCAAATCCAGAATTTCCAGGTTCACAAAAAGCATTTGCAAACGTGCAAATCATCCATTTACATTTCAAAACCTTTGGCAATTATTTAGTAAGAAATTGTCCATCAATCGATAAACCGTGTCATCCACTGGGTCGGTTTTGCAAGTCAAAATCCACTGACCGGGATTGGATAATGTAGAAGAGCTTTTTGGGGTTACATGGATCTTCCTAAAACATTTGCCCTACTATTTTATTAAACTCTAGGAATGGATAATGTCCATTTATCAAACCAAAACACCCATGTGCACAGATCTAGAAACCATCCACAATAAGCACGCTGGTTCTATTATTATCAAAATATCTGGCATTATGCTAGCCCTGTTTGATTCTATCTGAAAGTTCCATAGCCTTTTGAGGAGAGATTGACAAATAATTATGATATATTATTGCAACAGCCTAATCATAAATGCATAAAGTAGGTCAAAGAATGCTTGTCTGCTAGAAAACCATAACCGAGGTATTTCTTTTTCTCTTAAGGAAATAAATGTTCATTGTTTCTTAATATTCTCCAAGACTCAAATAAATTTGCATTTGCAGGATTATTAAAGGTTGACTTTACTTCAAAGTAAGCATTCATCTGAGTGAGATTCGATTTGCTGGGTGTTCTCTCTCTAAAGAACCTGGTGTGCTGATAGACAACAAATTGGAAAAAAAAGAATTAGTTTGGTAATGGGATTCGGCCTTCTCCTGCTGTCCACCGAGATTATCTGATGTCTAATTATGGACAGATTGTGATTAATGTGATTACGGATTGGATATTAATCTGATTTTGGATTGATCTTGTAATGTTTTTGTCTGTTCCAAATGGCTAATTGGATCTAGGATGATAGCAATGCAGATTGAACCAGATTTTCCGTCTTTAACACTCGATGAAAGCTTCTTTTTTTTTTTGAACGAGTGGGAAGTGGGAGAGGCTGCCTACATACAAGAATCACAAAAAGAATCATTGTGCATTGCTCTTAAATAAATACACACACACACACACACACACACACACACAGGGAAGAAAGGGGAGGAGAAAGAGAGAGAAGCAGAAGAAGGGAAGGAGGGGATGATGGAAGGGGGGGTAGAAAAGAGGAAAGGGGGGATACTAAGAAGGAAGGAAAGGAAGGGAAGGAAAGATGGAGGAGAGAGGGAGGAAGAAAAGAAGGAAGGAAGGAAGGAAGGAAGGAAGGAAGGAAGGAAGGAAGGAAGGAAGGAAGGAAGGAAGGCAGGCAGGCAGGCAGGCAGGCAGGCTGGAAGGCTGGAAGGAGTGTGTATTTTCTGCTTTTGTATAAGAGAAGCCATGTTAGTAGATGTCACTCCAAAACCTAAAGCAATTTTGTTAGCCCCTTTTAAGGCTAGTGAATTTTACTGAAAGCCACTTCAGTAAATTGTGTGATGAGGGCAGAAAGCAGCTCTTGAAAGCTTATGCCCTTTAACTATCATTTTTTTGCAAAACCCAAAATATTTCTAGAAAACAGCAAACACCAATCATCCATCCTATCCAAAGACCCGCCATTATTCTTAAAAACAACAACAACAACAACAACAACAACAACAACCTCATTGTGTTATGCCAAACAGCAAGAACCCAAAGAATACTTTAAGTCAGAGTCAAAATTGAGGTTTTTTTCCTGTTGGGGGAAGGCCAAACGCTTCCTTCCTTCCTTCCTATCTGCCTGCAAGAATCCAGAGGAGGAATAAAATTGTGTTTGGTTCCTGGCGCAAGGCAAGGCCTCCCACAGGATGCCAGACATCCAGCGAGGAGGAAGGGAAACATCCATTGATCAGCCCAATCCCCCAGGTGCAGGTTGTAAAGCTTTCCTTCATGCGGAGGAGCCAGGAGGCATTTTTCCAACACAACTACATGGGAAACACAACCCAAGCTTGTCCCGTCTTTCAGGGTGTTGCTGGTGTCTGGCTGTGGATGTTGGAATTTTTCTGACTGTTTGCTCAAGTCATCCGTGGTCGGCAGAGGAAGCGGTTGAGCTGGATCAAGGCCCCCAAACCCCAAAGGTAAAAGGAGAAGGCCTTTGGGAGAAGGAAGGCAGGAGAGAATGGGGGCGGATGGAAGATGTTACGATACGGATACTTTGCTTATGTCTGGGACAGACAGAGAGTCTTCACTGGCTCTTGTAGAAGCAAGGTTTCAAGCTGTGTTCTTGTTTTGTTTTTTTTCAAACATGACCCCTTTAAGATGTGTGGACTTCAACTCCCAGAATTCCCCAGCCACATATCTTTAAAGTTGCCACCAGGAGACAGAGAGTTCTAGTCCTGCCTTAGGCATGGAAGTTGGCTGGGTGACTTTGGGCCAATCACTGGGGGAGTGTGAGTTATAGTCCTGCCTTAGGCATGAAAGCTGGCTGGGTGAGTTTGGGCCAATCGCCAGGAGATGGAGAGTTCTAGTCCTGCCTTAGGCATGGAAGTTGGCTGGGTGACTTTGGGCCAATCACTGGGAGAGTGTGAGTTCTAGTCCTGCTTTAGCCATAAAAGCTGGCTGGGTGAGTTTGGGCCAATCGCCAGGAGATGGAGAGTTATAGTCCTGCTTTAGGAACAAAAACTGACCCAGGTGACTTCAGCCAATCATCAAGAGACAGTGAGTTCTAGTTCCCACCTTAGCCATGAAAGCTGGCTGGGTGACTTTGGTCCCAATCACCAGGAGATGGAGAGTTCTAGTCCTGCCTTAGGAAGAAAAGCTGACTGGGTGACTTTGGGCCAATCACCAGAAGACGGTGAGTTCCAGTTCCACTTTAGCTATGAAAGCCAGTTAGGTGGCTGAGCCCATCCCTCTCCATCAATCCATCCCACCTCACAGGGTTGTTGCAGTGGAGAAAATAGGAGGAGGAAGATGTGCTGGATATCTTTGCCACCTTGAGTTATTTGCAAAAAAAAAAGAATAAAGGGGAGAAACAAGCAAATACACAATGTGCTCATTTGTTCATAAACACGCTTCTTGGAAACTGTTTTTTTTTAATGTCTATCTTGGGAAACTCCACATTCTCAGAATAAAAGGATTGGCTGCTAATGGAATGGAATAGAATAAAAACAGAATAATGAAGAATACATTGGATAGGATAGGATAGGATAGGATAAAACTACGAATAGAATAGAATAGAATAGAATAAGAATAGAATAGTGAAGAATAGATTGGATAGGATAGGATAGGATAAGATAAAACTATGAATAGAATAGAATAAGAATAAGAGTAGAGTAGGGTAGAATAGGGTAGCGTACAGTAGGGTAGGGTAGAATGGAATAGAATAGAATAATGAATAATAGATAGGATAGGACAAGATAAAACTACGAATAGAATAGAATAAGGTAGGGTAGGGTAGGGTAGAATAGAATAGAATAGAAATATGGAAAGAGTAAAGTAGAGTAGAATAGAATAGAATAGAATAATGAAGAATAGATAAGATAGGATAAGATAAAACTACGAATAGAATAGAATAAGAGTAGGGTAGGGTAGAATAGAATAGAATAGAATAGAAATATAGAAAGAGTAGAATAGAATAGAATAATGAAGAATAGATAAGATAGGATAAGATAAGATAAGATAAAACTACGAATAGAGTAGAATAAGAGTAGGGTAGGGTAGAATAGAATAGAATAGAAATATGGAAAGAGTAGAGTAGAATAGAATAGAATAATGAAGAATAGATAAGATAGGATAAGATAAGATAAGATAAGATAAAACTACAAATAGAATAGAATAAGAGTAGGGTAGGGTAGAATAGAATAGATTAGAATAGAATAGAAATATGGAAAGAGTAGAGTAGAATAGAATAGAATAATGAAGAATAGATAAGATAGGATAAGATAAGATAAAACTACAAATAGAATAGAATAAGAGTAGGGTAGGGTAGAATAGAACAGAATAGAGTAGAGTAGAATAGAATAGAATAGAATAGATAGGATAAGATAAAACTACGAATAGAATAGAATAAGAGTAGGGTAGGGTAGAATGGAATAGAATAGAATAGAATAGAAGGTGGGGGGAGTGGGGATAGAATAGGACACTTTCTTTGGCTAAGTGTGATTAGACACACAGGGAATCTGTCTCTGGGGCAGAAGCTCTCAGCCTACATGCAAAACAATAAGAATAAGAAGAAAAGAATGAAAGAGGCCATGAATAGAAAGGATTGGCCTTAAACCACCTCATTTCGAAATACCCGGAGGTGAAAGAAACGCGGGGGAAACCCCAGAGCGACCTTTTAGCTAGCAGCCTTTTCACTTCCTGCTTTCCGGCTTCTTCCCAGCGCGCGGGGGGGGGGGGCAAGGTGGGAATTCGAAGCCCCCCAGTTTCCCCACCTGGTGAGGGACTCGCGCAAAACCTCTTCCAGAATTTCAGCCTCCTGGCTGGATTTTGTACAAAGCCGCAAAACGATTGTGTTTCAGTCCAGTTCTGGGAATTGGGCCGGGGTGGGGGTGGGGGGAGGTTTCGATGACTTTTTCCTCCATTAGACATTAGCCCCCTTTCACACGACCTGCTTCCCCGTGGCGTCGACTCTCTTTGCCTTCCCATGTCATGCGTGGGATCCCGCATTAGCTGGGGGAAAGGGGCGACTCAGAGGAGCCTTCGCGCATCTGCCCCTCTCCCCCCACCATCAACGCAGCTGCTCTTAGCGAGGCGGGTCGGGTCGTGTGAATGCAACACGACAGCAAAGCAAACTCCCCCCCACCCGTGCACCGGGCGTAGGCGAAGACCCTCTATCTCCAAATCGTTCGTTGCAAGGAAAGGCCCAGAGAATCTCCCTGCGCAGACACGCGATCGGGGCGCGGAGGTGAAGGAGCAGACACGGGTATAAGGGGGACATGTGAACCCTTCCCTTCCAAGACTGGGATCTGCTGGTTGCTGCCGACTTCTTCTTGGGTCGTTGGATGCCCAGGCCGTCGGCTGCCAATCATCAGAGCCCTGCCGTTGAGTTCGTCTGGCTTTGGAAGATAACGTCAGACCTGGTTAGGGCTTGGAAAGGTGACCACGAGGAAACGCCCAACTGTGTTTCGGGTTCGAGCCGACCAACCAGATTGAAAAAGACGCCTGACGTACCCCTAAAGTCACTTGGAGGGGATCAAATGGCTCGGGAATCGCAGGCCACTACAAGGAGTCTATTTCTCTCTCTGTGTGAACGTGCCTTCGTATTAAACGCGGAATGTAACTCAAGAGCATTGGGCGAGAAACGTCCTAACCCGGTTCCCGAATTAACCTATTTTTTGGCATTGCAAGCTGCCTTCGGCCATCCCCAAACCAACAAAACACGCTAAACCACAGGGAAAAAAATTAACCCAGGTTCAAATTACTCTAGCATTGATCTGTATTAACTAGGGTTTTCTCTGCGCCCTAGTGAAGTCTGTGGCGAGAACGTAGGCCCTGTGCAAATGCGTATCACTATATAAAATGTGGATAAAACATGTATTTTTTTCACAATCCCTAAAAGTGTTAGCCATACAGCAACGCCGATTTCCACTCTTTAGCGATTCCTAGGAAAATTAAGCTCCCTACCAAGGTTTATATGCGCGGGTTATATTTGAGGACGAAATATAATCAAATAATCACCTATTTTATTATTATTCAAATGGAAAGGGCAAAAATAGAATTTCGGTTTTGTTCAAGAAAGTTAAGGCTAAAATTTCCAGCATGAAGTTTTCCCGTGTTGTCTATGCCCGACATCAGATGTAAGAAGGCATATAGGAAAAACAAAAAATATTTTTGCTTTTGTTTTAAAGTAAGTTGCCCTGACTTAAAAGTAGATACGTCCAGACATTATGGTATGAATTAACACACCAGTGCAGTAACAGTATAACTTTCTTAGTTATTAATCTATAAGGTTGGCCAACAAAACAATAAATAAAGCAACTAAACTCTAAATTTATGGAACAAGCCAGCTAGAGCTGGGGAAAAAAAAACTACGACTGTCACTAAATATCCATTTTTTCTGGTCTGATGAGGAATTCTGCCTAGTTCAAAAACGTGCATATGTTGCCTACACTGAAGGCGAATCAAAAAAATGTTCTTGCTCCTAATTAATTTTATACATGGGACTCTAAGGCCCGGCCAGCTCCTTCTAATGGGGGCAAAGAACTTTTGAGGGGGGGAAATGTGGGGCGATTAAAACGAAGCTTTGAAATCGTCCCTCTCCGACTTCTGCTTCTGTTAGTGCAAGAAATCGGAAAGGATCGCAGTTAAAGAATTCGAATTGAAGCTCCCATTTAGAACTAAAAAATAATAATAATCTAAAATTTTCACCCGCGTGGGTTGAAAGGAGTCTCGGGCTTTTACGTGTGGGAATTATTTTAAAATGCAGATTCAGCTTATTTCAAGAACGACCTAACACACAACATCAATGCACAAGCGATTCCTGTCAGCTATATTGTGGTTATTTTTCAAGGGAATGGAGTTATTTCAAAAAAAAAATACAGATTTGAAACAAAAGTTCCATATTTGGAAATTCATTTCTAGTTTTTCCAAGAACTGGAAAACGGAGAACTTAAAGCGCCGGGCTGTCTTTCTGCTGGTTACCCAGCGCTGAAGAAAACCCAACGGATCTTCGAGGCGATCGCTGCTAGGATCGACTTAGAAAAAACAACGCGACCAACAGATGGTTAAGCTTTCGCGCAACCAGAAAGCGCAGTTCCTGCGGTTTTCTTTCTTTCTTTTTAAAAATACCTTGCAAGAAAGGAATAAAGTTGAGAGGACAAGGTTTGGGCAGAAGGATAAGGACTAGGAACGCTCAAAAAAACGAAAATGAAATTTACAGAAGGCTCGGATTCGGCGATAGGGGGATGCGCCACGTTTCCCTTCCAGCGCTGTTTTCCCTCGGCTTACTCAGAAAGTAAGGAATCTCTCGGTGGGGTAGAAAGAGCGGGGATCTACTTACTAGCGAGGAAGCTAAACTTCCAGGGGACCAAGGAAGCGCGCCGAAGACGGCGCTAAAATAGAAATTTGCAACCTCGTATTTCGCAGGCGATCCTCTCCCACCCACTCTGGGTAAAGCGGGGCTTACGGCGGGGAAAAAATGCAGGATCGGGCCGCGCTTGGAGTATTTGCTGGGGAAGGAAAGCAATTGATTTCTTAAGCGGAACCCCCAGAAATGGGGGCGATCGTGACTGGCGTTGCTGTAAGGTTATCCCTGCGGAGTCAGGAATGCGAAAGCGGATGATTGGATGGCCTCTTCCTCCTCCTCCCTCTCTTCCTACCCACCACATACCCCTCACCCTACTAGCGCTGATGATGTTAGCTAGCTGGGTAATGAAATGTCTGCAAGGAAACAACCAAGCTCAGAAAGCACCAAGGACCCCAGATTTCTCCTCCTCCTCCTCCTCCTCCTCCTCCTCCTCCTCCTCCTCCTCCTCCTCCTCCTCCTCCTCCTCCTCCTCCTCCTCTCCATTCCCTTCTAACACTGATGAAGTTACCTAGTTGGGTAATGAAATGTCTGCAAGGAAACAACCAAGCTCAGAAAGCACCAAGGACCCCAGATTTCTCCTCCTCTTCCTCCCCCCCTCCTCCTCCTCCTCCTCCTCCTCATCATCAATCATTATTATTATTTATTGCAACATTGCAACAAGAGTTTTTTTTCCCCCCGGCTAGGTTTTTCCCACGCCCCGTAGCCCCCCTGCAAAGGACGGAGACGGGCGGGCGGGGGGGGGGGTGTCTCTGCTTTCCAACCAAAGCTCCCCTCCAAGGAGCCGGGCAGCTGCGCCCACCCACCCCTCTCGCCCGCTGTGCAAAGCCCGCTGAAGTCGCCGCCGCCGCTGCAAGCAGCAGCGGAGAAGACAGGCGCGCGCGCGCCCCCCCCCCGGCAGCCCAGCGCCTTCTGCCCGGGACCCAACGTTCTGCGTTCCATTGTTCGCCTTGGGCCAATCGGCTCCCGCCGCCGCCGCCGCCTCGGCCAATGGCCTGCGAGGGCTGACGGAGCAGCCCTCTGTGACGTCACCCCCTCCTCCTCCTCCTCCTCCTTTCCCCCCCTTTCGGGGGCTGGGTGGGTGGTCCGCGCTGTGCTGACGTCATGCTGCGTATGGGACACTTTCTGCTCTCCGGCCGGGCTGCAGGAGTTTAGGCTGGAGCAGAGCAGCGGCCGGAGACGCCCCCCCCCTCTTTTATTATTATTATCATCACCATCATCATCATCATTATTATTTTTATCCCTTCTTTTTTCCCCTCCCTTCTTTTTTCTTTTTCTTTCTGCATCGCAACGTTTCCCCGCATCTCCTTCTGCATGGTGGATATTATTTTTCCTTCCCCTTTTGGAGGTGCGATGGGGGACAACACCAAAAGTAAGTCTCTCTCTCTCTTTTTTTTTTTTAAATCTCCCCCCTCCTTCCGCTCAGATCCCGCGCTGGGAAGATATTTGGGGCGCACGGGGAGGAGGGGGGCGCGCAAGGATGTCTTTGGAAAAGAAGGGGGTGCTTTGGATGGAGCGCTTGGTGAGAAGAGAGAGAGGGAGAAAGAGAGAGAAAGAAGGAGAGAGAGAGGGAGAAAGAGAGAGAAGGAGAGAGAGAGGGAGAAAGAGAGAGAAGGAGAGAGAGAGGGAGAAAGAGAGAGAAGGAGAGAGAGAGGGAGAAGGTGCGAAAATAAGATTTATGAATATGATGTATTTTGGCTCGTCGCACAGTCGGCTAGATGTTCAGCCTGGATTTGGCATTTTTGTACAGCTAGCGAGTCCTTTCCAAGGAGCTGGGATAGGCAGCTGTGGATGCTGGATGGTGTTAGAGACGACGACGATGATGATGATTTAAGATTTCATCGCAATTCGATTCACAATCTGGGACTGGTAAAAACTGAACGATTCCAGTCCTAATCAAGGACCTGTTAAAGTAACGTCTGAAGATGTAGGCAGTTCCGAATAAGGTGGCTTTATTTTTTTTTTTGCAAAGACAGAATATTTAGGGTCTGAGAAATTCAAAGTGTCCATGTTTCTAAGCAGCTCTTTAAGTATGGCTGTTACCTACTATTTCTTCCTCCAATTATTATTATTTCTTTTATTCATTAAACATTAAAAATGTCAGTGAACTGGACATTTTAAAATGTATCAGAAATATCCTTGACCGGCGCTGATGGTCGATTTAGGTGGCGATTATTATTATATACTTTATTCATTAAACATGAAACTCAGCCAACTGAACATTCAAAAATGCATCACTATTATTATTATTATTATTATTATTATTATTATTATTATTATCATCATCATCATCATCATCATTATTATCACCATTATCATTATCATCTTCATCATTATCTTATTGTTATTATTGTTATTATTATTATTTTGTTATTATTATTATTATTAATTTTATTCATTAAACATGAAATTCAGTCAGTTGAGCATTCAAAAATGCATCACAAATTATTATTACTATCATCATCATCATCATCATCATCATCATGCTGCAAATGGGGAAGTTAATTTAAAGTGGGTTGCAATCGCTTGTGCCTCGCAGAAAAGGGTTTTCCTTCATCTTTATATTTCCTCTTTTCATGTTATTAATTGGCCTTTATTGCCCGGAATAATTGAGCACCTCGCCAGAAAGTGTCCAAGGAAAAGATGATGATGATGATGATGAGGAGGAGGAGGAGGAGGAGGAGGAGGAGGAGGAGGAGAGTCGATGCTCTTTTTCCCCTTCTGCAACTTTTCATCTCTAAATTCTCAACCTATCTGGGAAACGGGGCGATGTGGAAAAACGGCTGCCCAAAACCCTTCTCTCCCGCTGCTTTTTCCTTCCTCCGTTTTCCCTTGTTTTGGGGGGGGGTCTCGGCGACCCGTTAGGGGCTCTCCTGCCAGCCGGGTCTTCGGTGGGGAGGGGGCGCGGGGCGCGGTCCCTTTTCGTTCGGTGTGGGAAGGGGCTCCTCCGGCCCAACCCGTTGCGAAGTTGTCCTGAAGTGTCCTGTGCTGCTTTTCCCCTCCCCTCCCCTCCCCCCCCGGCAGAGAAACCCGGGATCGCCACGTGCGTGGGCTGCGGGAGCGAAATCCACGACCAGTACATCCTCAAGGTCTCGCCGGACCTGGAGTGGCACGCGGCGTGTCTGAAGTGCGCGGACTGTAGGCAGTTCCTGGACGAGACGTGTACTTGCTTCGTGCGCGATGGCAAAACTTACTGTAAAAGAGATTACATCAGGTAGAACAGCCCCCCCTCTTCCTTTCCACGCGGGGGGGAGGGGGAGGGGGCTCCCCTTTATTTCGAAGCTTCTCCTCCGGGGGTCTTTCCGCGGGCGACCCCCCCTCTGCTTGGGACTCTTGGCCTAGGATCTTGGGGGGTGGTAGAGTTTGGGGGTTTGGTCCCTGAAAGAGTCTCGCCTCCCTCTTCCCTTCCTTCCTTCCTTCCTTCCTTCCTTCCTTCCCCCTCCAGCGTTTAGTACGAGTTTTCTTTTTTGGGGTGGGGGGGGAATTTAAGGCGGGTGGCCGAAGGTGGAGCGAGGCGCGTGGGCTTTTTTTGAAGCCCTGGTGGCAGGAAGTTCGAATCGCCTTGGCAGGAGAAGGGAAACCTTTGTCACTCCCCTTCGCCCCCCCCCGGACAAACACACACACACACACACACACACACAATGCACAACGCTCACCTGGCCTTACTGTGTAATTCAGGGAGGGGGAGGGTCCCTTGCCCAGACACGCGTGGCCTTTTATAACATTGGCACAAACTTTTGCACGCCCACTTTCCCTCTCGGTAAAGCCCGTGGGGAACTCTTGCACCAACACACACACACACACACACGGACACACACGGGCACGGACCTATGCTTTCCATAAAGTTGGGGGCACAAATCTTTACACGCCCACTCCATTATATGCCTCTCTGAAAAATAGTTGGGGAACCCTTGCACAAACACAGGCGCGCGCACACATGTATACCAACTTGCCTTCTATACAATGGGGGCACACGTCCTGGCACACCCACAGTCCTGTCTGTAAAATTATTGCACACGCACAGATCCACACACTTAATGCACACCTGCTCAACGCACTTAATGCACACACACACACACGCAGGCACGCGTGACGCACGACACAAACCTTTGCAGGCCCACTTCCCTCTCGCACCAACTCTTGCACCAACATCAACACCCACGCATGCACCTATGCTTTTCATAAAGTTGGGGGCACAAATCTTTACTACATGCCTCTCTGAAAAATAGTTGGGGAACCCTTGCACAAACACAGGCGTATCAACTTGCCTCCTATACACCTGCTCAACGCACTTAATGCACGCCTGCTTTCTTATAGACTTGGGGGGGGATTCCTTGCACGCGGGCACACCTGTGCACAAATCCTGAGGCGGGATGGGGGCGTAGACTTATTCGGACATTAATCCCACTGATTTCGAGGGAGTTTATTTAGAAAGGAAAGGAATCTGCAGTTTCTTGGGCAAATGAAAAGTAAAGGAAAAGGGCCCTGGGTGAGATTATTATTATTATTATTATTATTATTATTATTATTATTATTATTATTATTATTATTATTATTGGAAAACTCTGTTGGTGATTTAGGGAGCGGGTTTCTTGAATCCCTCGTTCGTTTAGCTCTCATTAGCCAAATATCCGTCCCCGGAGCTCCTTGGGGGTGGGAGGGGGGGGCTTCGGTCTCGGCCTGCGAGGAGCTTCCAGGACCGGGCCGGGCGCGGCTGTCCGGCGTGGCAGCGCTTGCTTGACCGCCTCCCTCCCGCCGCTGGCTCCGCAGGCTCTTCGGCATCAAGTGCGCCAAGTGCGCGGGCGGCTTCAGCAGCAGCGACCTGGTCATGCGCGCCCGCGACCACGTCTACCACCTGGAGTGCTTCCGATGCTCCGTCTGCAGCCGGCAGCTCCTGCCCGGGGACGAGTTCTCGCTGCGCGACCACGAGCTGCTCTGCCGCGCCGACCACAGCCTCCTGCTCGACGGCGCCGGCTCGGCCGAGAGCCCCCCACGCAGCCCTGGACACCTGCAGGGCGCCAGGCCGGGACACCTCCAACTCCCAGGTAAGCCTCCAGCCCGGCCGAAACTCATTCAGTTCGCAGCACTCCTTCCTTCCTTCCTTCCTTCCTTCCTTCCTTCCCTCCCTCCCTCCCTCCCTCCCTCCCTCCCGCCTGCCTGCCTGCCTGCCTTCCTGCCTTCCTTCCTAAGTTCCTTCCTTCCTTCCTTCCCTCCCTCCCTCCCTCCCTCCTTCCTGCCTGCCTGCCTGCCTGCCTGCCTTCCTGCCTTCCTTCCTTCCTTCCTTCCTTCCTTCCTTCCTTCCTTCCTAAGTTCCTTCCTTCCTTCCCTGCCTGCCTGCCTTCCTTCCTTCCTGCCTGCCTGTCTTCCTTCCTCCCCCCTCCCTCCCTTTCCCTTCCTTTCCCTTCCCTTCCCTTCCCTTCCCTTGCTCTTCTGTCCTCTTTATTCCTTCTTTCCTCCCTCTTTTCCTCCCTCCTCCCCTCCCTCCCCTCTTCTCCTTCCTTTTTCCCTCCCTCCCTCCTTTCCCCTTTCTCCTCCCTTTCCCTTTCCCTTCCCTTCCTCCCTCTTCTCTCCCCTTTATTCATTCCTTCTTTCCTTCCCCCATCTCTCCCTCCCTCCCAATCTGTTTCTCTCTCCCCCCCCCCTCTCTCACACACACAATCATTCCTCTCCCTTCTCAAATCTCCCTTCCTTTCTCTGCATTTTCTGCCCCATCCTCCTCCCTCCCGCCCTCCCTGTATCAACAACTCCATATCTCCTCCAAGGGCTTGGATTTGTGTCCCCCTCCCCCTCTCATTCTGTTGGTGTGGGGAAAAGAGTCTTTTTCACAGGACTTTCACCGTTTCTGGGGGGATCAAGCATAGCTTGGCTGCTCCCACTGGTTAGGGCACTTTTTAAGGTGCTCTAAGTTGAAAAAGCTATTTCAGAGGTTAGGAGGAAGAGGGGAAACAACCAGGGATTTTAATTTTAATCCACAGGTCCTGGGTATATTTGGGGGCAGCGTTTCTACTGAGCACCTTCCAGCTGTGCTGCTTAACTAACTCCCACCATTCCTAACCCAGATGCTGGCCCTGGGTTCAAGGAAAGGGGGGGGGGAATTGGCATCTGGGGCAGAGGAGAGCAGAAGGCCTGGCTAACCCCTTTGCCTCTTCAGGGTTATCCAGAAAGCCCTAATTTTTGAAACTCCCACCTCAGGGAAATCCCTTAGACCCGTCTTTCTCAAACCTTGGCGACGTTAAGTCCTGTGGACTTCAACTCTGGCTGGGGAATTCTGGGAGTTGAAGTCCACAGGACTTAAAGTCGCCAAGGTTGAGAAACACTGCCCTAGACCCTCCACTGTCTCTTCCCCCCCCCCACACCCCGATTCTTTTCCACTCCCCTTCTCTTCCAAAATGTTCTCCCGTACAGCTACTAAGTCCTGGCTGTTCCGGCAGGCTGGGGGCTGTTAAAGCACCCAGCCCCGTTTTCATTGTGACTGTTGCGGATTTTAAAATTTGTTTGTATTGTCTTATTTATTCCCTCCCCTGTTTATTGTGAGCCGCCCGGAGTCCTTCGGGGAGTGGGCGGCATACAAAACCAATAAACCTCAAACCTTCTTGCCAATATATATACGGTAAATGGTTCGATTCCCAGCAAGGGTATGGCTAGCTGATGAGAGCTAAATAGCTTGAAATAGATCTATACTAGTCTCCCTTTATTTATTTATCAGCACAAATATAACATACATACATACATACATACATACATACATATATATATATATATGTATATATATACACACACACACATATATATAGTATGTAGGCAACAGTAAAAATATTGGGTTTCTGTCGTGATGGACTCTTGTGACGAGCCGATTGACAGATGATGGAAGCAGTTAGCTTCCTCCCATGATTGGGGCTTACCAGGGGTTGTAAAAATCTAATATATATATATATACACACATACATACATACATACATACATACATACATACATACATACATACATACATACATGGGTTTTTGTAAAACAGACAGGACTCAGGTGCAGCAACGAACCCCCTTAAATTAAGTCACTATTAACTTAATGGATTAATAGAAAACAGGTCCTACTCCCAATATCAAAATAACGGTTGGGGGTGTGTGTTTGGTAGATCCCTGGCTTAGCCCCAAATGTCGTTTCTTGGACTGAAATCTCCCGATTGCCTCCAAACAAACAAACAAACAAAAAATACCGGGAACTTCCGGGTGTGGAGAGGGGTCCCCAGGAATACCCCCTCCACCGACCCTCACTAAGAAGACGATCCTAAAATAAAACTAGCGTGGATCCTGATTAAATCTGCTCTGGCGCATTTCATCTCTTTCCCCAAGCCCAAATCTGCTTCTGGCTAGCCAGCCCAAAGGTCACGGACGGTGTGACTCGCTCTGTGGTGTCAATGGCTGCTCCTCACCTGGGCGCACCTTTACCTGTTTTGCCCTCCGCTTCTCCGTCCCACGAGCGCCTTTTATGGCGTTGGAAGCCCAAACGGGAATCTTGAAAATCGATCGGCGGGGGATGAGGCAAGGAGGAAAGGAGAAAATGAAAAGAGAAAAAAGAAAGGGGGAGAAAGAGGAAAAAATATTGAAAGGGAGAAGGAAGGGGAAAGAGAAAGGGAAAGGGAAGGGAAAGGGAAGGGAAGGGAGGAAGGAAAAAGAAGGGAAGGAAAGGGAAGGGAGAGGAAGGAAAAAGAAGGGAAAGGGGGGGAGTAAAAAGAAGGGAAAGAAAGAGAAGGGAGGGAAGGAAAAAGGGAAAGGAAGGGAAAGAAAGGAAAGAGAAAGGAAGGAAATGCCATTTTTCCTCTTTCTCCTAACCTCAAAGATCCGTTTGCCCAGGATTACATTCCCCGTTCTTCTATCTAAGGGCCTCTTTTCCCTGGATAAATTTACCCACGCAGGCCTAAAACCTCGCAGGGTTTACTCGAAAGGAAACTCCCCGCGTCCCCAGCGCCCTTGCAGCCTGCAGCCCTCCGTCCTTCCGTCCCCGGAACGGAGCCCACCCAATTGAGAGAAACTTCCCACCAGGTGAATCTGGCTGAAAACGAACCCAGCCGAAATCGGCTTCTTTTCCCTACCGAAATCCGGGTGGGCCACTAAGCCGTTGATTTAAAATTAATTAAATTTAATTAAAATAAATTTCAATTTATGTATATATTTTTTTAATAAAACGTGCTTGCGGAGCGGAGCCGCGGCGGCCCGCCTTGCAAAATCCGTGTTTTAAACGCGCGCGGCCTTAATTCCGCCCCGCGAAGGACCGGGGGTGGGTGGGTGATTTATGGAGAAAACCTGCGAGGGGTAATTGAGAAACGAGCTTTGCAAAGAACCAGGTTGGGGGGTGGTGGTTAGGGGGAGGGGGCTTGAGAGGAATTGGGGGAACAAGACGGGGGTCTCCTCCGTGCCGAAATGGGTCGATGCGCTGCCCCGGCGCGTTGAGCGAAGTGAACCACAGCTCCTTCGCTGGCCTGGAATCACGCGCGATTCATTGTGGGGGGCAAAAGAGGAATGTTTAAATCACGCACGCAACTGGTTCCTAGCGGACAAGAATGCGTGTACGCGCGTGTGAGAGTTACACCCGTGCAGGCGCTCACGATTGCAGCGCACGGCGATTTTTTACGGGTGATTTTTAAAAAAAGAAAAAGAAAGAAATTAAGCAAGCAAAAATTTCTCTTTTTCGGTTTTCTTTCAAAAACGTTTTCGACTTCGCCTGGTTCTTTTTCGCCTTCGCCTCCTCGCGGCCCGGTCGCTGTTTCTTTCTCCTGGATGAATGTTTTAAATCAGTGGGCGTTTGTGATTTTAAAAACCGACCGAAAGAGAAAGGACGTTATTCGGGAATTCTGCAGGGGCCTTTGCGAGGCTCCCGAGGTTGAACATTGGAAATGTATGAAAGTTAGGAATAAAATAAAATAATAAAAATGAAATGTCAAAAGGATTGGGAATAGGGGGGGGAGAACCTGTTTGAGAGAAGTCACAATAATAATAATAATAATAATAATAATAATAATAACAACAACAACAACAACAACAATATAACTATATAACTATATAACTATATAACTATATAACTATATAACTATATAACTATATAACTATATAACTATATAACTATATAACTATATAACTATATAACTATATAACTATATAACTATATAACTATATAACTATATAACTATATAACTATATAACTATATAACTATATAACTATATAACTATATAACTATATAACTATATAACTATATAACTATATAACTATATAACTATATAACTATATAACTATAATCATCATTTATAATTATAAACAACCCGTAAGTCTCTCTTTCAGATAGGGACGGAGAATTAATCCCAAGGAAAATGGATTTTTTTTTACGTGGGGGGCTCCCACACGGCCTTTCAACCTCCCGCACCCTTGCATTTTTGGGTTCTATCTGTGCCGTGGGAGTGGGACTATCCGGAGGCGGGTAATATGCCAGGGTCCCCGCTTCACACGGCAGGTTGGACTCGGGTTTTTGCAGGGGATGCCCCCAAATCCGTTTGCATCTGAAAAGTTGAGTTTTCCTCAGTTTTCCTGCTGGGGAAATTATTTTTTATTTTATTTTTTTTGGGAGTTGGGAGGGAATTTGGAATTGGGGTGTGCGTGTCCGATTCTACAGGTCCCGAAAGAAGAAAGTAAACACGTCCTTTCTCTCGGAGAAAAGGGAAAGTTTACTTTCGCTTTTAAGGTAGACGCATTTTATTGAGCTGGGAAAAAACAACCAACGTTTCTCGAATTGGCTCTTTCTCTCTTCTTCTTTTTCCCTTCCTTGTTTGGAAGCAATGAATTTGGAGGCAGTTTTAAGTTTCTCCCGTCCCATTCCCACGGGCCAATCGTCGGCTTTCCCTACGGCTTCCCCAGTTCGTTCTGCCGGGCTCTGCCGAATCGCTTGTGCTGCTCAGCCGCCCCCTCCGTATTTCGAATAAAATGGCTCTTATTTTTCTGCGCCCCGTTTTTAGGACAAGCTGCTCCCCCCGCCCCCACAAACACCCCCGCCCAGATGGAGACAGGACAATTGTGCGTTTCTCTGCTTCATTGCTGCGTGCCCAGCAAAACGAAGACCCCCCCCCCGAACGTCAACATCAGAATGGTTTTATTTGATTATTTATTAGATTTATACGACGCTCATCTCGCTGGCAAGCGGACACTGGGCGACCCAGGGCGTGTTTAATGACCACTTAATTACGATTAGGCGCCTGGTTAGGTTCGCAAAGCAATGGGGATTAAGGCCGAGAGGACCAGTGATGCAAAAAGTCTTCAGCAGGAGAGGCGCCTTCAGTGACTTTGGACCTGGTGGCCTACCTCACAGGGTTGTCGTTGGTGAAATAAAGGGGTCCTCCCGACGCCTTGGCCTCTGGAGGAAAAGCGGGGGGCACTATCCTGGCCCGCAGATTAACATGGGGATAGAAAATATTCTCTAAAAACATCTGGGGTGGGAGGGGCTCCCCTTTGCTGGGGGTGGGCTGGGCTTCTGAGCCCCTCTTTCGAGGGGTCGCCTCCCTTTCCCTCCTCGCCGCCTTTTTCACGCCTGCGTGGACCCCTCTCCCCCCCTCCTTCTCTCCCCGCAGACGCGGTGCCCGGGCGGCAGCCTTCCCTGCGTCCCCACGTGCACAAGCAGGCGGAGAAGACGACGCGGGTTCGGACGGTGCTGAACGAGAAGCAGCTTCACACGCTGCGCACCTGCTACGCGGCCAACCCGCGGCCGGACGCGCTGATGAAGGAGCAGCTGGTGGAGATGACCGGCCTGAGCCCACGCGTGATCCGCGTCTGGTTCCAGAACAAGCGCTGCAAAGACAAGAAGAAATCCATCCTCATGAAACAGCTGCAGCAACAGCAGCAGCACAGCGACAAGGCAGTAAGTGGGCCAGCCGAGCCGGGCTGAACCGAGCCGGGCCAAAGCGCCTCTCCCACTCTCCTCTCTCCCCGCTGGCATGGGGAGCGAGAGCGTCCCAGCCCCGGAGCGAGCCAGCCAGGCCCCTGAATCTGGTGGGTTCCTTCTTTCCTCCCCCCCCTCCGACTCTCAGGACTACAGGTCCCATAATGCCAGTGGAATCCCCCTTGCCAGGCTCTCAGGACTACGTTTCCCATAATGCTGGAGGATTCCCATCTCCCAGGCTCTCGGAACTACAATTCCCATAATGCTGGAGGTGTCCCCCCCCCTCTCAGGCTCTCAGCACTACATTTCCCACAATGCTGGAGGTGTTCCCCCCCTCCCAGGCTCTCAGCACTACATTTCCCATAATGCTGGAGGATTCCCATCTCCCAGGCTTGCAGAACTATAATTCCCAAACTCTCGGAAGTAAAATTCCCATAATGCCAGTAGATTTTCAGACCCTCAGGAGTCAGAACTAGAATTCCCATACCTTCTGGGATGGTGTAATCGTCTCCCTCTCTCTCTCCTTTCGCCCTTCCTCTCCCTCCCTCCCTCTCTCTTTCTCTCTCTCCTCCATACCACTCGCTCATCTCTCTCATCTCATTTCTTTTCTCTCATCTCTCTCTCTTTCTCTCTCTTTTCTCTCTCTCTCTCTCTCTCTCTCTCTCTCTCTCTCTCTCTCTCTCTCTCTCGAGTCCTGGTTTTTGGGTGTGTGCGGAACTTTCAGGGGGGCAATGAAGGGGATTTCAAGTGGCAGGAAGGTTCCCCTGGCATCAATGCGCATTTTGTCAGGGAGAGGAGGGGAGATTAAGCTCCGTCCCAAATCCATTGCCACCATCCTCCGCTCCCTTCCTTCCTCTGCAAAAACTAAAAAGGGAGGAGTTTAGAGTTTTTAGAGTTTTAGAGTTTTATTTTCATTTGTATGCCGCCCTTTTCCCTAAGGGGACTCAAGGCGGCTCACAACTCAAGGGAAGGGGGGATACAGACAATTTAACAACAACGCGAACAATACATAGTTAAAAAGCGCAACAATCATACCATTCGAGATAGGGGCAGCGAATCTTTAGCCCCAGGCCTGTCGGAACAGCCAGGTTTTAAGGGCTATGCAGAAGGCCTGGAGGGTGGTGGGGGTACGAATCTCCACGGGGAGTTCATTCCAGAGGGTCGGAGCAGCCACAGAGAAGGCTCTCCTCCGGGTAGTCGCCAGTTGACACTGGCCGGCAGATGGAATTCGGAGAAGGCCTAGTCTGTGGGATCTAATTGGTCTAGTGGAGGTAATTGGCAGTAGGCGGTCTCTCAAGTACCCAGGTCCAAT